>NC_051164.1:83645267-83693470 GCF_013339745.2 Dermacentor silvarum
ATCGAAGAAGAGCCAACTAACGAACGACAGAATGTTCAAAATGAACAATGCACGGAGGAATGCACCAACCACTGCCTAAACGAATGATTGAAGGAGCCAACTAACGATAAACTGAACGAGCGAACGAACAATAGTTCGAATCGAAGAAGAGCCACTAACGAACGACAGATATGTTCAAATGAACAATGCACGGAGGAATGCACCAACCCATTGACTAACGAATGATGAAGGAGCCAACTAATGATAAACTGAACGAGCGAACGAACAATAGTTCGAAGCGAAGAAGAGCCAACTAACGAACGACAGAATGTTCAAAATGAACAATGCACGGAGGAAGGCACCAACCATTGCCTAAACGAATGATTGAAGGAGCACTAACGAAAAACTGAAGGAGCGAAAAGACAATAGTTCGAAGCGAAGAACAGCCAACTAACGAACGACTGAATGGGCAAAGTGAATATTGAACGGAGGAATGCACCAACCAATGACTTAATGAATGATTGAAGGAACCAAATAACGAACGACTGAACGTGCGAACAAACGATAGTTCGAATCGAAGAAGAGCCAACTAACGAACGACAGAATGTTCAAAATGAACAATGCACGGAGGAATGAACCAAACACTGCCTAAAC
Organism: Dermacentor silvarum; assembly: GCF_013339745.2. Taxonomy (NCBI): domain Eukaryota; kingdom Metazoa; phylum Arthropoda; class Arachnida; order Ixodida; family Ixodidae; genus Dermacentor; species Dermacentor silvarum. The sequence goes on from NC_051164.1 coordinate 83,645,901, forward strand.
GAATGATTGAAGGAGCCAACTAACGATAAACTGAACGAGCGAACGAACAATAGTTCGAATCGAAGAAGAGCCCACTAACGAACGACAGAATGTTCAAAATGAACAATGCACGGAGGAATGCACCAACCATTGACTAAACGAATGATTGAAGGAGCCAACTAATGATAAACTGAACGAGCGAACGAACAATAGTTCGAAGCGAAGAAGAGCCAACTAACGAACGACAGAATGTTCAAAATGAACAATGCACGGAGGAATGCACCAACCATTGCCTAAACGAATGATTGAAGGAGCCTACTAACGAAAAACTGAAGGAGCGAAAGAACAATAGTTCGAAGCGAAGAACAGCCAACTAACGAACGACTGAATGGGCAAAGTGAATATTGAACGGAGGAATGCACCAACCAATGACTTAATGAATGATTGAAGGAACCAAATAACGAACGACTGAACAAGCCAGCGAACGATAGTTCGAATCGAAGAAGAGCCAACTAACGAACGACAGAATGTTCAAAATGAACAATGCACGGAGGAATGCACCAACCACTGCCTAAACGAATGATTGAAGGAGCCAACTAACGATAAACTGAACGAGCGAACGAACAATAGTTCGAAGCGAAGAAGGGCCAACTAACGAACGACAGAATGTTCAAAATGAACAATGCACGGAGGAATGCACCAACCATTGCCTAAACGAATGATTGAAGGAGCCAACAAACGATAAACTGAACGAGCGAAAGAACAATAGTTCGAAGCGATGAAGAGCCAACTAACGAACGACAGAATGTTCAAAATGAACAATGCACGGAGGAATGCACCAACCACTGCCTAAACGAATGATTGAAGGAGCCAACTAACCATAATCTGAACGAGCGAACGAACGATAGTTCGAATCGAAGAAGAGCCAACTAACGAACGACAAAATGTTCAAATGAACAATGCACGGAGGAATGCACCAACCATTGACTAAACGAATGATTGAAGGAGCCAACTAACGATAAACTGAACGAGCGAACAAACGATAGTTCGAATCGAAGAAGAGCCAACTAACGAACGACACAATGTTCAAAATGAACAATGCACAGAGGAATGCACGAACCATTGACTAAACGAATGATTGAAGGAGCCAACTAACGATAAACTGAACGAGCGAACGAACAATAGTTCGAATCGAAGAAGAGCCAACCAACGAACGACAGAATGTTCAAAATGAACAATGCACGGAGGAATGCACCAACCATTGACTAAACGAATGATTGAAGGAGCCAACTAACGATAAACTGAACGAGCGAAAGAACAATAGTTCGAAGCGATGAAGAGCCAACTAACGAACGACAGAATGTTCAAAATGAACAATGCACGGAGGAATGCACCAACCACTGCCTAAACGAATGATTGAAGGAGCCAACTAACGATAAACTGAACGAGCGAACGAACAATAGTTCGAATCGAAGAAGAGCCAACTAACGAACGACAGAATGTTCAAAATGAACAATGCACGGAGGAATGCACCTACCATTGACTAAACCGAATGATTGAAGGAGCCAACTAACGATAAACTGAACGAGCGAACGATCAATAGTTCGAATCGAATTAAGAGCCAACTAACCGAACGACAGAATGTTCAAAATGAACAATGCACGGAGGAATGCACCAACCATTGACTAAACGAATGATTGAAGGAGCCAAATAACGATAAACTGAACGAGCGAACGAACAATAGTTCGAATCGAAGAAGAGCCAACTAACGAACGACAGAATGTTCAAAATGAACAATGCACGGAGGAATGCACCAACCATTGACTAAACGAATGATTGAAGGAGCCAACTAACGATAAACTGAACGAGCGAACGAACAATAGTTCGAATCGAAGAAGAGCCAACTAACGAACGACAGAATGTTCAAAATGAACAATGCACAGAGGAATGCACCAACCATTGCCTAAACGAATGATTGAAGGAGCCTACTAACCATAATCTGAACGAGCAAACGAACAATAGTTCGAAGCGAAGAAGAGCCAACTAACGAACGACAGAATGTTCAAAATGAACAATGCACGGAGGAATGCACCAACCATTGACTAAACGAATGATTGAAGGAGCCGACTAACGATAAACTGAACGAGCGAACGAACAATAGTTCGAATCGAAGAAGAGCCAACTAACGAATGACAGAATGTTCAAAATGAACAATGCACGGAGGAATGAACCACCACTGCCTAAACGAATGATTGAAGGAGCCAACTAACCATAATCTGAACGAGCGAACGAACAATAGTTCGAAGCGAAGAAGAGCCAACTAACGAACGACAGAATGGGCAAAGTGAATATTGAACGGAGGAATGCACCAACCATTGACTTAATGAATGATTGAAGGAACCAAATAACGAACGACTGAACAAGCCAGCGAACGATAGTTCGAATCGAAGAAGAGCCAACTAACGAACGACAGAATGTTCAAAATGAACAATGCACGGAGGAATGCACCAACCACTGCCTAAACGAATGATTGAAGGAGCCAACTAACCATAATCTGAACGAGCGAACGAACAATAGTTCGAAGCGAAGAAGAGCCAACTAACGAACGACAGAATGTTCAAAATGAACAATGCACGGAGGAATGCACCAACCATTGACTAAACGAATGATTGAAGGAGCCAACTAACGATAAACTGAACGAGCGAACGAACAATAGTTCGAATCGAAGAAGAGCCAACTAACGAACGACAGAATGTTCAAAATGAACAATGCACGGAGGAATGCACCAACCATGTCCTAAACCAATGATTGAAGGAGCCAACTAACGATAAACTGAACGAGCGAACGATCAATAGTTCGAATCGATGAAGAGCCAACTAACCAACGACAGAATGTTCAAAGTGAATATTGAACGGAGGAATGCACCAACCATTGACTTAATGAATGATTGAAGGAACCAAATAACGAACGACTGAGCAAGCCAGCGAACGATAGTTCGAATCGAAGAAGTGCCAACTAACGAACGACAGAATGTTCAAAATGAACAATGCACGGAGGAATGCACCAACCATTGACTTAATGAATGATTGAAGGAACCAAATAACGAACGACTGAACGAGCCAGCGAACGATAGTTCGAATCGAAGAAGAGCCAACTAACGAACGACAGAATGTTCAAAATGAACAATGCACGGAGGAATGCACCAACCACTGCCTAAACGAATGATTGAAGGAGCCAACTAACGATAAACTGAACGAGCGAACGAACAATAGTTCGAATCGAAGAAGAGCCAACTAACGAACGACAGAATGTTCAAAATGAACAATGCACAGAGGAATGCACCAACCATTGCCTAAAAGAATGATTGAAGGAGCCTACTAACCATAATCTGAACGAGCAAACGAACAATAGTTCGAAGCGAAGAAGAGCCAACTAACGAACGACAGAATGTTCAAAATGAACAATGCACGGAGGAATGCACCAACCATTGACTAAACGAATGATTGAAGGAGCCAACTAACGATAAACTGAACGAGCGAACGAACAATAGTTCGAATCGAAGAAGAGCCAACTAACGAATGACAGAATGTTCAAAATGAACAATGCACGGAGGAATGAACCACCACTGCCTAAACGAATGATTGAAGGAGCCAACTAACCATAATCTGAACGAGCGAACGAACAATAGTTCGAAGCGAAGAAGAGCCAACTAACGAACGACAGAATGCAAAAAATGAACAATGCACGGAGGAATGCACCAACCATTGACTAAACGAATGATTGAAGGAGCAAACTAACGATAAACTGAACGAGCCAGCGAACGATAGTTCGAATCGAAGAAGAGCCAACTAACGAACGACAGAATGTTCAAAATGAACAATGCACGGAGGAATGCACCAACCACTGCCTAAACGAATGATTGAAGGAGCCAACTAACGATAAACTGAACGAGCGAACGAACAATAGTTCGAATCGAAGAAGAGCCAACTAACGAACGACAGAATGGGCAAAGTGAATATTGAACGGAGGAATGCACCAACCATTGACTTAATGAATGATTGAAGGAACCAAATAACGAACGACTGAACAAGCCAGCGAACGATAGTTCGAATCGAAGAAGAGCCAACTAACGAACGACAGAATGTTCAAAATGAACAATGCACGGAGGAATGCACCAACCACTGCCTAAACGAATGATTGAAGGAGCCAACTAACCATAATCTGAACGAGCGAACGAACAATAGTTCGAAGCGAAGAAGAGCCAACTAACGAACGACAGAATGTTCAAAATGAACAATGCACGGAGGAATGCACCAACCATTGACTAAACGAATGATTGCAGGAGCCAACTAACCATAATCTGAACGAGCGAACTAACGATAGTTCGAATCGAAGAAGAGCCAACTAACGAATGACAGAATGTTCAAAATGAACAATGCACGGAGGAATGCACCTACCATTGACTAAACCAATGATTGAAGGAGCCAACTAACCATAAACTGAACGAGCGAACGATCAATAGTTCGAATCGATTAAGAGCCAACTAACCAACAACAGAATGTTCAAAATGAACAATGCACGGAGGAATGCACCAACCATTGACTAAACGAATGATTGAAGGAGCGAAATAACGATAAACTGAACGAGCGAACGAACAATAGTTCGAATCGAAGAAGAGCCAAATAACGAACGACAGAATGTTCAAAATGAACAATGCACGGAGGAATGCACCAACCATTGACTAAACGAATGATTGAAGGAGCCAACTAACCATAAACTGAACGAGCGAACGAACAATAGTTCGAATCGAAGAAGAGCCAACTAACGAACGACAGAATGTTCAAAATGAACAATGCACAGAGGAATGCACCAACCATTGCCTAAAAGAATGATTGAAGGAGCCTACTAACCATAATCTGAACGAGCAAACGAACAATAGTTCGAAGCGAAGAAGAGCCAACTAACGAACGACAGAATGTTCAAAATGAACAATGCACGGAGGAATGCACCAACCATTGACTAAACGAATGATTGAAGGAGCCAACTAACGATAAACTGAACGAGCGAACGAACAATAGTTCGAATCGAAGAAGAGCCAACTAACGAATGACAGAATGTTCAAAATGAACAATGCACGGAGGAATGCACCAACCATTGACTAAACGAATGATTGAAGGAGCCAACTAACGATAAACTGAACGAGCGAACGAACAATAGTTCGAATCGAAGAAGAGCCAACTAACGAACGACAGAATGTTCAAAATGAACAATGCACGGAGGAATGCACCAACCATGTCCTAAACCAATGATTGAAGGAGCCAACTAACGATAAACTGAACGAGCGAACGATCAATAGTTCGAATCGATGAAGAGCCAACTAACCAACGACAGAATGTTCAAAGTGAATATTGAACGGAGGAATGCACCAACCATTGACTTAATGAATGATTGAAGGAACCAAATAACGAACGACTGAGCAAGCCAGCGAACGATAGTTCGAATCGAAGAAGTGCCAACTAACGAACGACAGAATGTTCAAAATGAACAATGCACGGAGGAATGCACCTACCATTGACTAAACCAATGATTGAAGGAGCCAACTAACGATAAACTGAACGAGCGAACGATCAATAGTTCGAATCGATTAAGAGCCAACTAACCAACGACAGAATGTTCAAAATGAACAATGCACGGAGGAATGCACCAACCATTGACTAAACGAATGATTGAAGGAGCGAAATAACGATAAACTGAATGAGCGAACGAACAATAGTTCGAATCGAAGAAGAGCCAAATAACGAACGACAGAATGTTCAAAATGAACAATGCACGGAGGAATGCACCAACCATTGACTAAACGAATGATTGAAGGAGCCAACTAACCATAAACTGAACGAGCGAACGAACAATAGTTCGAATCGAAGAAGAGCCAACTAACGAACGACAGAATGTTCAAAATGAACAATGCACAGAGGAATGCACCAACCATTGCCTAAAAGAATGATTGAAGGAGCCTACTAACCATAATCTGAACGAGCAAACGAACAATAGTTCGAAGCGAAGAAGAGCCAACTAACGAACGACAGAATGTTCAAAATGAACAATGCACGGAGGAATGCACCAACCATTGACTAAACGAATGATTGAAGGAGCCAACTAACGATAAACTGAACGAGCGAACGAACAATAGTTCGAATCGAAGAAGAGCCAACTAACGAACGACAGAATGTTCAAAATGAACAATGCACGGAGGAATGCACCAACCATTGACTAAACGAATGATTGAAGGAGCCAACTAACGATAAACTGAACGAGCGAACGAACAATAGTTCGAATCGAAGAAGAGCCAACTAACGAACGACAGAATGTTCAAAATGAACAATGCACGGAGGAATGCACCAACCATGCCTAAACCGAATGATTGAAGGAGCCAACTAACGATAAACTGAACGAGCGAACGATCAATAGTTCGAATCGAAGAAGAGCCAACTAACGAACGACAGAATGTTCAAATGAACAATGCACGGAGGAATGCACCAACCATTGACTAACGAATGATTGAAGGAGCCAACTAACGATAAACTGAACGAGCGAACAAATAGTTCGAATCGAAGAAGAGCCAACTAACGAACGACAGAATGTTCAAAATGAACAATGCACGGAGGAATGCACCAACCATGGCCTAAACGAATGATTGAAGGAGCCAACGAACAATAGTTCGAATCGAAGAAGAGCCAACTAACGAACGACAGAATGTTCAAAATGAACAATGCACGGAGGAATGCACCAACCATTGACTAAACGAATGATTGAAGGAGCCAACTAACGATAAACTGAACGAGCGAACGAACAATAGTTCGAATCGAAGAAGAGCCAACTAACGAACGACAGAATGTTCAAAATGAACAATGCACGGAGGAATGCACCAACCATTGCCTAAACAAATGATTGAAGGAGCCAACAAACGATAAACTGAACGAGCGAAAGCACAATAGTTCGAAGCGAAGAAGAGCCAACTAACGAACGACTGAATGGGCAAAGTGAATATTGAACGGAGGAATGCTCCAACCATTGACTTAATGAATGATTGAAGGAACCAAATAACGAACGACTGAGCAAGCCAGCGAACGATAGTTCGAATCGAAGAAGAGCCAACTAACGAACGACAGAATGTTGAAAATGAACAATGCACGGAGGAATGCACCAACCATTGACTAAACGAATGATTGAAGGACCCAACTAACGATAAACTGAACGAGCGAACGAACAATAGTTCGAAGCGAAGAAGAGCCAACTAACGAACGACAGAATGTTCAAAATGAACAATGCACGGAGGAATGCACCAACCATTGACTTAATGAATGATTGAAGGAACCAAATAACCAACGACTGAACGAGCCAGCGAACGATAGTTCGAATCGAAGAAGAGCCAACTAACGAACGACAGAATGTTCAAAATGAACAATGCACGGAGGAATGCACCAACCACTGCCTAAACGAATGATTGAAGGACCCAACTAACGATAAACTGAACGAGCGAACGAACAATAGTTCGAATCGAAGAAGAGCCAACTAACGAACGACAGAATGTTCAAAATGAACAATGCACGGAGGAATGCACCAACCATTGCCTAAACAAATGATTGAAGGAGCCAACAAACGATAAACTGAACGAGCGAAAGCACAATAGTTCGAAGCGAAGAAGAGCCAACTAACGAACGACTGAATGGGCAAAGTGAATATTGAACGGAGGAATTCACCAACCATTGACTAAACGAATGATTGAAGGAGCGAAATAACGATAAACTGAACGAGCGAACGAACAATAGTTCGAATCGAAGAAGAGCCAAATAACGAACGACAGAACGAGCGAACGAGCAATAGTTCGAGTTATAGAATAGCTTACTAATGAACGACTGAATGGGCAAAGTGAACATTGAACAGAGGAATGCACCAACCATTGACCTAACGAATGACTAAGGGAGCCAAATTAAGAACCGCTAGATGAGCGCACTAACGATAGTTCGAATTAAATAAGAGCTAACTAATGAACGACTGAATCGGCAAACTGAACAATGAACAGAGGGATGCACCAACCATTGACTAAACGAATGATTGAAGGAGCCAACTAACGATAAACTGAACGAGCGAATAAGCGATAGTTCGAATCGAAGAAGAGCCAACTAACGAACGACTAAATGGGCAAAATGAACAATGAAAGGAGGAAAGCACGAACCATTGGCTAAACGAATGATTAAATGAGCGAAATAACGAACGAAAGTACGAATTAACCAAGAACTAACTAACGAACGTTTTCTTGCGGGGTCCCACCATCGACCACCGATCAACCACGAAACCAGACTAAAGAGGCAAAAAGGCTTTTCACTTAGAAGTTGCAACCATAAGCATTCCACACCACGCGCTGGTGCCTTAGCATCACCGTCAAAGACGACGCAAGTCTTACACATGTTTAGCATTGCAACTTTTTCTGTCACAGCAATTAAGTAGTTACACCACCGAGGACACTGCCATCATAACGTCGTAATGTCAACGTCGTTGTCTCATAATCTTGTGTGCATTGGAATTGCGCTGTCGTTGATAATTATTATAAAAATTATTGGTTGTTAAGGTGTAATAACTGGGGTCTTCAATCAACACATAAAATCTGACGGGACAATGGAAGTGGAAACATACTGTCTGAAAGCTACAACAAGAAGCGAATAATGAACAGATTGTATACATATTGCACACAAGAATACTTTCTTAAAATTGTTCACAGAAAACAAAAAGGCACGTTTAGAAGCAGATAGTTATAGGATACACTGGTCTCACCAATAACGCAGCATTGGCGAGGGAAACGCGATTGTTTCTCATTTTAACCAGGTACGTTCCCCAACGCCGAAAAAAATTCTTTGCCACAATTTTGCAATCGCTGTAGAGATACTCATCGACATATTCAGGTAGCCGTTGCAGCAGAGGGTGACCGCCTACGGAAAGCTACCGAACCACGCTTTCTCAATATTTAAATTTCCCCGAACGTGTCACGTCTACATGTGATTGCAAAGGTGTCCTGCTTTTCTTTTGTGCATGCCATCTGTCATCAGCATTCTTCCGTCGTCAAGCATCAATTTCGGTTGCTAGGGCCTAGTCAAGCTGCTTAAAGCAGCTTTTGCTTTAGCAACATTTGCAATGTATACGTTGGACATTAAAATGATTTGACAAACATCGCCTTCGTCCTCGCGACATCGCTATGCAGACACCTCACACAATGGGTCCGCCCCCTTATTTTGTTTCTGCCCTTCAGAATATTTTCGGAACTGTGTGGCGCACAAATCTAAAAACTATGTAAGGTGAAAGTTGTGCATAAGTATTGCATGAATTTACTCATTGCAGCGCGGCACCTCAGCAGTCTTGCCCATACCAACTGGCGCCTATATGCCATGGACCCACAGATGCAATTACGACTTTTACCCCGTTTTAAATGGCATGAAGAAACCTTACTGTGCCGCCTGCGATTAGGAGTTTCGTTTACTAACTCCTATTCATTCCTAATTGGAATGGCGGACAGTGCCAACTGCAACACATGTGGTGTTGAGGAAACCACCAGACATCTCTTATGTGACTGCCCTAGATACGAAGAAGAGAGGATTGCCCTTCGGACTGCTTTGGGGCACTTAGACGACAGGCCTTTTACGGAGGAGAAGATCTTCGGCCCGTGGCCTCGTGCGTCTTCCATGTACAGGGCTACAAAGGCGCTGCTGCGCTTTTTGGAGTGCACGAGCCTGCATGACCGCCTGTGACGAAACTCAGCGATGAACGCTTGACTGTAAGTGTGCAAGGTGTGAACTGTGAACTTCTCTCTTCCTTCTCTTTCAATTCCTTCTCCCCCTTCCCCAGTGCAGGGTAGCCTACGGGGCTCAGCCTGGTTAACCTCCCTGCCTTTCCCTTATGACTTTTCTCTCTCTCTCTCTCTCTCTCTACTCATTGCATAGGATGAAATAAATTGTGCGCATCACCGTTAGTCGTATAGCATTTACGATGAAAGCTTCGCATCAAAGTTAGGCGTGCATTGCTACGATTCACTAAATCGACATTATTTGTATTTTGTTTTGTCCTGTCTATCTCCGTCATTTCTTCATTTCCTATTATCTTTCCTGATGTTTTCATGTCCTCTATTCCCTCCTCCTCAAAGAGCACGCAGGCGTTGTGCCCCTCTCGGTGGCAGTTGTCAGCTTGCTCCCCCCGTATTTCCTTCGTGTCCTTGTGTTATATGTATGCAAATCAAATAATAATAATAATCGACAGGCCTCTATGAAGCGCGTGTTCACACTGAGTGCTTTCTTCCCTCCCTCTCCTGTCTTTTCATTCTTTTAAACCTCTTCTCCCCCTGCAGGGTTGCAAACCGGAAGGCCATCTGGTTGGCCACGCTACCTTTCTTTCCTTCTTTTCTTCGTCCCCTCCTGCTTCGCTTCAAATATGGTATAACATGTGCGTTGGATCAGCATTATTCTCCACTGACACTGCCACGGTGAAAACAGTCAAAACCAACCTGAAACGTCAGCAACTGTAAATCTGCCTGCAGTATTTTCTTCAATACTCTATCGACAAGTTTTAATTTAATTTAGGAATAAAGAACGAACTGCCTATTGCTTACAACCACTCTATTAGCTCTATTACATTTCTCTAAGCCTAGACCTCCCTGCCTTTCCTTTTTTCCTCCTCCTCCTTCTCTAAGCCTAGACACGCCAACTTCACGAGCACGATAAAGCGGTTACAGGAAAACGCGGCTAATTGCATTTCGTGTGGCCGCTATGCCACAAGTTGAGTGTAAATAATTCAAAACAGTCGCAAGGATTGTGCTCACCTCGTCTGCTGGAAGCGGAACTTGGCCCGGTTGTCCGTCTCCGCGATGTTTGAGCCAAAAGCCACACGGATGTCCTACATAAAAAAGCTGCAATCAATCATTCAGCGATTTCGTGGTATCTTCATAATAGCGGCTTGACTTGAGTTCAGACGTTATAGGCTAAAACTATTCACGAAAGCAGGCGTACCCGTTTGCACGCAACCACATGCACCGTCAATGGTGGGCAATGGTGCGCTATCTCATGAGCAGCCGTAGACGCCACAAGAAAAGATGGCCGCCAGGTCTGCAGGGTGCGCAGCCAAGCACCAGAGTGCTAGAACAGCTGGACGCCAGGTCAGCCGGGTGGGCATCGACGTAGGAGTTCGCTGGATCACCTGGCCACCAGATCCACAAGGCGGACATCAAAACACCAGGCAGCTGGCCACCAGGTCCACTGGGTGATCATCAAGTTACCAGGTCTCGAGATCAGCTGGCCACTAGATCCACAGAGTGGGCATCAAGACACTAGGCTGCTAGAACAGCTGGCCACTAGGTCAACAAGGCGGGCACCCAGATACGAGGCCTCTAGATCAGCTGGCCACCAGATCCACAGGGTGGGCATCACGACAGCAGGCTACCACAGCGACTGGCTACCAGGTCCGAAGGACGAACCACCAGGTCCGCATGACAGGCAGCAAGACACCAGGTACCTAGAACAGTCCAGTGATCCAAGTTGGCTTCAGGAATATTGACTGGAAGGCAGTGCGTACCAAATGGCAGATAGGAAAATTTAATTCTGTGATTTGCCGTGCTAATACCACGATATGATTATGATTCACGCCGCTTTGGGAGACTTCGTATCCATTTCAACTTCCTGAGGTTTTTTACCGTGCACGCAATGCACAGCACACGGGCATTCTTGCATGTCGCCCCCGTCGAAATTTTGAAAGTTTAAAATGTTTGGTAGTTGTAACACTCGTCAGGTAGAATTGTGGCTGTGCTAGCTATAAATATTTATTTGAGTAGCTTTTAACAAAGAATACTAAAATAAATGTATAGCGTCTTGTTCTCACTTCACTGCTAAGAATTACAAGAACCATTGGCGTACTCGAGTTTAGTGTCTGTGAAATTGTTTTATAAGCAATTACCTCGGCAGAGCTAACGGCAATGGAAAGATTATGGACGCAAGACGTCTTCGATGCGCTCACCTTGCTGGCCTGACTACAGTCGGCCGCCATACTGCCTCCCACGCTTCCTGGTGATCACGCACTAAAGTCCAGCCTCGTCCTTGCCCGACAGATGCGTGCACCACACGACCATGTCGATCTTGTGCTGTTCGTTCTCGGCACCAATGAGAAAAAAAACAAAAGAACGCATCGCACGCGTATGTAGGAAGCACAGTGAAAAAGATGGGAACGCGAAGCCTTATTGTTCTGTTCTGTATACACCGTCAAAGGGCGCCATGATCTCACGCAAAATTTAATTCATCAACTTTCAGGAGTACTCCAATAAGTCTAATTCATGTCCCCGGCGTTTCAATTCTGCGGGAAAGAAAGTCGTCACCCCTTCTATTTGTGTTAGTCTCGCTATACAACGACACAAACGATTGGCCAACAAATCCCGCTGATGCCCACCATCGGTAGTACGTGATTTTGTTTTAGGAATGTACTCATTGTTGTATTACGAAATCGCAAATCTGCACTGGCACTACTTTGCCGATCAGCATACAGGGGTTATTTATTACCGTTTGCTGGCACTCCTACCCGACGCACAGTGCTCACCGATTGAAACACGATCTCAGACAACATGGCGGCCGGTACTTTTTTTTTTTGCGCCGGTGGGCGTTGCTGGCACTGAGGTGATGAATTTTTATGTCGCATGAAATCGAGAAGCTTTTTCATGGATCGTAACTGCGTTCGGCCCCCTCAGCGATTACACAGTGATCACCAGAGGCGCAACAAGCGGTGGCCACCATGCTGTCAGATCGCGTTTCAGTCGCTGAGCACTGTACACACACACACACACACACACACACACACACACACACACACACACACACACACACACACACACACACACACACACACACACACACACACACACACACACACACACACACACACACACTACATATCTTATCTACAGGGTGTCCCAGCAATCACGCAGCACGATTTAAAAAAGAGGAACGGCGTGACAAGAAGCAAACCTAGTGCGTATTGTTTCCAGTACAGTGGAGTAGCCGCCAGTAATTAAAATGAGTAAATGAGAAATAATGAGTAAATGAGAAGTAAATGAGAAAGTTGTAGAGCAACATGAAAAACTCCCGATACAGCTTTCTGTTGCTCAATAGGGGCTACATAAAAGTGTTTTTCCTAGCGTGAAAGAAGACCGCGAATACACGCAAAGCGGCCAGTCGCGCGGCAATGCGCCTTTTTTTCACGGCGCTACGGCGCATGCGCCCTGCCCTGGCGGATTAGTCGCGAAACGTTTTCGAAGGGTCGCGCGCGCGGCCGTGCGGCCCCGTCTCGGGGAAACGTCCCCGAAAAAAAAAAAAATGCGCTCGCACGCGCGCTACTGCAAGTGCAAACTCGTGCTGTGTACCTCGTTGAAACTTCACTGGTAGCTCGACGTCGGTGCGGTGCCGAAAACGTGCGTAGCGTAAGACTGTAACTCCACTTTTAACAAAAAGCGGTGAGGGCTTCGTCCAGACTGCACAGGGAACCACGTAGTTGCCACCTTGCATTGATGGCTGTAATAGCAAATTTATCGATAAACCCCTGCGTTACACTTGGACGACACTTAAAAACACGTTGCTGACGAAGACTTCTTGCAGCGTCGGTCCTCAATTGCTGGTAGTGGCAGCGTGTGCCCGACTTCACGTACTCGTTCAAGGCGCGGTAACACTGGGTCGATACGAGACCGACAAGACGCGCACGCCTACGATTGGCCGACCATTCAGCACTGTGTCGCTGAGACAATTTTATCATACCAAGCCTACAAGACGTAAGCGACGAGCGCGAGTTGCCGTACTGCGACGGGCTTTCTTGTCGACGGCACCGATAAAATCAGCGTGCCGACCATCGTTGGACCGAAACCCGTGCGATGGGCCGTCGAACCGATAACGCGATAGCCGCAACGGCTTCGTTAGTATATATAAATAATCGCGCTCAAAGTGAGTCAAGACATGCCTACGAAGTTTAAATGCACAATATTCGACCCTCTCAATCCGTGCACATAAGTTTGAGCCAATGTTGATCCTGTTCAGCGAAGGTTAGACCTGGCGCCGTCGAGTTCGCGCACCCGCCACCGGCGGACCGGTACTGAAAAGTAAGCAAGTTATAATGAAGGAAGAAACTGCTTTTATAGTCCAATTCTAGCCTTAGCGATTTGAAATAAACTACCCTTCGCTTCTATCGGCTTGTACACAATAAGCTGCAAGCGGGGACACAGCGCTATGCTCAACGCCTGCGCCAACATCTGTACGTCACCGTTCCCGTAGGCTGCCGGTCGTATTCGCAACGTAGATGGGTGGGTTTTTACGTGTTGGCATGCAGACACATTTCTTAATTCCTGAGATGTACTCTTTATCTCTGCGTGAAACCCGAAACAAGACACGGTACATTCGGTACAGCAGCATAAATAGCCGCTTCGCTCAGTTATATACCAACGGTGTCAGCGATGGCATCCGCGTTTTTGCAGAACAACACGGCCTTTAAATGAGCGCTTATGCGAGCACAGTTTGCTCTAATAATGCTTTATGACACGCGCAAACTAACTATCGCGAAGTTAAAGAAAAGCGAGAATCAGTAATATATAATTAACAGTCCAATATTTGTAACTGCATCACAGTCGCCATTGTTTAAGTGGCTCAGCCGCTCATACTGACTCGTCTCACGATGAAACAACACGGCTCATATGAGCAGATATGTGTTTTATTCTACGTTTTGACATTCTTTCATATCAGCGCCTTTTCATATATGCACCTTTCCCCCATTTTTTGATGCTAACAACGATCTGTGGCTGTAGATGCCGATGTAAACAACTGCATCGCTTTGCTAAATCCGACGCGGAAGGCTGCGCACTCGAAAACATCTTATTTATGCGAAATGTATAAAGAATGTGTAAAAAGAATTTAAAAAAAAGCGAGGTGCAAGTGCAGGAGTTAGCGCCAACAAACTCCAAAGCAGCCGCTACGGCAGAGGGAACTCAGCGTGCCTTTATCGGCCGCACTGTAAACAAAACACTGCAGCACACTCAGGCCTGCTCACCCTACATGTATATACTTGGTGAGTGCTACATGGCTTCCAGGAACGACATGCTGCCCCCCAGAAGCCATTAATAATTATTCGCGATCCACGAAACGCACAACTGACGCGCACTTAACACGGGCGCAGGTTCACAAATCAACCGGCGAAAGCCCCAGCACCCTACCAAAACGTTTCCAGCGGAGCGCGGCAGAGGGCGGCACCGGAAAATGAAAAAGGCGGACTCTGCGTGTATTCGTTGGCTTCTTTCACACTCAGAAAAACGCATTTATGTAGCACGTATTGAGCAACAGAAGGGTGTATCGGAAGTTTTTAATGTTGCTCTACAACTTGAACAGTCAACAGGCGAGGAATTGGCGCCGACTTCAAACACACACATACCCAAACCTACATACACTTAGCCGTATTCACCAAGCACGATACACTGACGAATGCCCGTGGTGCGGGGACACGCCAACGCTACCACCCATCACGTGGATATGCCCAAACAGACCATAACAGACATATAAACTCCGCACTACTAAAAACACGAGATTTTAACAGGCAGTGGGAGGCGCGGCTTGCGGACCAGGACCAGAACAGCCAACGGGCTCTCCTGGACCAAGCCCAGCGAACCGCTCGTGCCAGTGGAGCCCTGGACTAGGGGCCCCAACCACGGGACCTCACATTTCATTTTATTCATTAAAGTTTCTCTCTCTCTCTACAACTTTCTCATTGACACTTTGATAATTAGGACAGTACTTCTCGACTTAGATAATTAATTATAATTACCTAATTAAATCTCAGTAACGAAAAAATTGCTGGTGGCTACTCCACTGTACAGGAAACTATACGCACTAGGTTTGCTTCGGGTAACGCCGTTCCTCTTATTTTAAATCGTGCTGCATCATAGCTGGCCCACCCTATATAATTAAGTTATGCGGTTTTACGTGCCGAAACCACGATCTGATTATGAGGCACGCCGTAGTGGGGGACTCCGGAAATTTGGACCACGTGGGGTTCTTTAACGTGCACCTAAATCTAAGTACACGGGTGGTATATATATTCCCCGACAAGCAGATGACTACTGGGCCAATACAATAACTGCATTACCTTCGTTAAGAATTAACAGATGGCGCTGCACACGTAAAACATTATTCTGAGCTGCAAATATTTCAATAGAAGCTAGCGCCATTACTTTTTCAATAACCCTCGTATTTTGGCATTGTCATTAGCTACGTTTCCGAATGACTGGGAAGAACTGCATCACACAACGTTCCTATTTATCACAAACGAGGGGCATCTTATGTGCAATGCGTCCCGAAATGCTAGAGTTACTGGCTTAATTAGGAACATTACGAAAATTATTACATCCTGCTTTTTGAAGTTCGCCCGCTGTCCTCGGGCAACCTAAGGAGGTACCGTGTTTTTTTTTGTTTTTTTTTTTTTGAGAAAGTAAGCGCGAGGCAATGGGTAATGTGCAGACAAAGTTCACAGTTGGTGGTTTATTGTGGCTTTTACAGTAAGTTACATATGCAAACACTCCGGAGTGTTACGAGTGTTTTGCGAGAGCGCAGAATTTAGTCCGTTTCCCTGGCAGCACAATAAACGCCACCAAGATCAAATTTACCGAAAATATGGGAAAGGATTGCGCGAATACACGCAAAATTTCCGCACAACTGGCCACAACAATAAACGCCACCAAGATCAAATTTAGCGAAAATAGGGGCAAGGATTGCGCGAATACACGCAAAATTTCCACACGACTGGCCGCACGAAGCATTTTGCGTGTATTCGCGGGATTCTTTCACGCTCGGAAAAACACATATAAAACAAGTTTTGAGCAACAGAAAGCTGTATCGAGAGTTTTTTTATGATGCTATGCAATTCCCTCATTGACATTTTTCATCTAAGTATAACATTTGAGAAGTTGATTAATTAAGTAGGACTAATTATGCAATTAGCGCAATGCAATAAAATAATCTGCGCGTCTCCAAGCGACTGCAAACAACATTACCTTGGTTCCGTCCAGCTACGTAGCATTTGCATATATTTAAATATTTGTGCATGATTGTTGGGACACCCTGCATAATAATCAATTGCAAGCATGGGCAGCAGCTTTACGCCGAATAGGCTTGCGTCACCAGCGATCAGAAAGAAGCATGGAAACCGTAATGTGCTTCCTTTTCACTAATTAACTTTTAACTAATTACCTGATAGCCCATATTGCAATTTACAAATTGTAGCACTCTTCCGGTGCAACGAAACAATCGCACACCTTCCTTGTGAGTGCCCTCGTTTTATCCCGCAGAGAGCAGCTCTCTCAGCCACGATAGATATACTGGACAAACGCCCAATAACACAAATCAACTTCCTTGGAAACTGTCCTACACGAATAACAGCGCGAGCCGCCTTGAAGGCACTGTTGCGTTATTTAAAGACACCGGACTCTGTGACAAATTATGACTCTACACTGTGTGACTCTACACTGTGTGACAAATTGTGACTCTACACTGTGTGACGTAGGATGGGACGTTGACACTGCGCAACACTAGAACGCCTTCTCAGGCTGCGTGACTATGCACACAGAAATAGTTCTGTTTTGTGTGTGTGATTTTCTTTTTCCTTTTCCCCCTTTTTATACTTATTTTTTTTCTCTCTCTCCTGTCGAATCCCTTTACCCCTCCCCCAGTACAGGGTAGCCAACCGGAGATAATTTCTGGTTAACCTCCCTGTCTTTCCTTTACCTTTTTCTCTCTCTCTACAAATTCTAGCAGTGGAGTTCTCGGGATGACAACGAATTCTCGGGATGACACCAGTTTCGAGATATTAATTCCCGAACTTTGCGGAGAAATGCATTGGCGTTCCAGTTAGGTTCTTAGCAAAACGTCGCTTTTTGCATTGAAGCACAAAATTAACTGGAACGCCAATGCATTTCTCCGCAAAGTTCGGGAATTAATATCTCGAAACTGGTGTCATCCTGCGAAATAATTCTAAGTGGATCCACCTTGCGAACTCCACGGCTACAATTTGTAAACTGCAATATGGGCCATCAGGTAATTATTTAACTTAATTAGTAAATTTTGTTGATTAGTCGATTATGCATTCAATTTATTGTGCAAGTAATGTCCGCCTCTTCGAGTAGACCAGCTCATTAACTGGAATTGGGCTATCTGCCATAGGCAACCTTAAATAAATTTTGAAAGTGTTCGCTGAAACACCCTACATATAACAGTTCTTTGGTTTTTACAGGAAAATGTTTCGCGTTACAACGCAGGAAGCCCAAAACGCGGCAGGCTTTGGCAGTAACAAAATCGACATGGCGGTGCCAAGACATTACACTGGTCAAATATAAACCAAGATACTTAAATTCAAAGACTGACAACAGTTTGCTACTGTTAATGGTATACGTGAAATCATGAGGAGGCTTTGTTTTTAGTGAAACACATATGGTACAGACTTTTGTAAATTAATATGCATTCCCCAATCCTAACACCATTGAACTACTACTGTACACAAGTCCTGTTGTAATGCTTCTCAGTCACCTCGATCGCTGATAATTCTATACAAAACACAATCATCCGCGAAAAGTCGCATGCGTGAGGAAAAACCTGTAACAATGTCGTTCGTGTAAATTATGAACAGTCAAGGCCCCAGGACGGATCCTTGAGGCACCCCTGAGGTCACATCAACGTCATGCGACTGTTTTCCGTTGATAACTCTCTGACGCCTCAGGCTCAAATACTCATTTATCCATCTAATAACGTTCTCATTCATGTTGTACCAAGACAATTTTTCTATTAACGAATGTGACAACATCAAATGCTTTGCGGAAGTCAAGAAATAAGCAGTCAACATAATGCCCTTTATTCGGTGCGCTTGTTACATCATGAACGAATTCGGTAAGCCGGGTGACACACGAGTAATCACTGCGATAACCATGCTGATGGGTATTTAATAATGAGTATGCACTAAGATGGCTCATGATATTAGTATAAAACACGTGCTCTAAAGCTTTACATATCACACTGGTCAAAGACACTGGTCGATAATTTGAAACAATATTTATAGGTCCAGATTTATGTATAGGCACAACGTTTGGAAGTTTCCGTTCATCAGGTAGAGATCCGTCCTGTAATGACTAGGTGAAAAGAATCTGCAGGTACTTTGACAGAAAACGCACAAGAAGAGAGCAGGATCGTGGGTATGCTATCTGGTCCAGTGGCACTGTTTTCTTTCACGCGTTCTAAGAGCGACACAATTCCTCGCTGATCAAATACAACGTCCGCCATGGGCTCAGCACTGATAAAGTCAGGGCGACATTTGACAGGGCTAATGTCGCTTTCAGCAGTAGACAACACCGAACTGATAAACGCGTTAAAGCACTTGGCTTTCTTCAGATTATCGTGCACGATAATTCCATCATGATCGAGTGGTGAGAAGGACAAGTCATCCTTTCTATTTCTTTTATATACTGCCAAAATTCTTTAGGGCGATCTTGGATGCGCAAGTCGAAGGTCTGAAAGTAGGCAAATTTGGCTATTTTAACCGAAGCACTCATATCATTTGTAATCTTAACTGATTCTTGTTTTCGTGCGATGGATTTCTTTTGAAACGGGCGTATAACTGGTGTCTCTTTTCAACGACTCTACGCACCATCTTTTGTAAACCATGGCTTGCTTTTGCTGCGACGTTTCGTCATAACCCATGACGGCACATATCGTACACGTAGATCGAAAAGTTTGTCTTTCAGCGTGTTCCACAGTTCATCTACGCTGAGCGATTCAGGCAATGTTTCGTACACATCGATATAGGATTCTAACGCACGTGTTATTTCAAGGGTACGGGCCTTTTGATAACGCTAAATGTGCCGATTGCCACAATGCTTAAGTTTAACATACTGCCATGTATGTTTAACATACATGGCAATGATCGAGCGGACGCAGCGGCCCGATCTGCCCATGACGGTGTCAACTGCGTTGCCATTCCTCTTTCGAGAGCCGACGCAGCGAAAAAACTTTCCGCGCTTGCGCGTGAGATAACAGTGATACAATGGAATTCATCCGATTTCACAAGTGCACGCCTTCATGCCCTGGACCCTAATTTACAGCTCCGTATTCCGTTCAACTTTCCACGACGGGACTGCACACTTCTAATCCGTCTATGGCTTGCAGTAGCATTTTCAAATGCGTACTCCTTTCTTATCGGAATGGCCAATAGCCCACTTTGTGAATTCTGCGGGTGTAATGAAAGAATAGCACACCTTCTTTGTGAGTGCCCTCATTTCAACCCGCAGAGAGCAGCTCTCTCAGCGACGATAGATCAACTGGACAAACGCCCAATAACAAAAAAGAACATCCTTGGAAACTGGCCTACACAAACAACGGCGCGAGCCGCCCTGAAGGCACTGCTGCGTTACTTAAGAGACACCGGACTCAGTGACGAATTGTGACTCTGCACTGTGTTACGTAGGATGGAACGTTCACACTAAGCAACACGAGAACGCTTTCGCAGACTGCGTGACAGTGCCCGCAGAAACAGTTCTGTTTTGTGTGCGTTCTGTTGTGTGTGTTCTGTTTTGTGTCCTTTCGCATCCCTTTACCCCTCCCCCGGTACAGGGTAGCCAACCGGAAATAACCTCTGGTTAACCTCCCTGTCTTTCCTTACCTTTTTCTCTCTCTCTCTCTCTCTCTCTCTTTAACATACTGAAAATTCATTTCCGCCAGAACACAACTGTGATCACTGATACCAGGCAATCTAAGGGTGAACTGAACTACCGATGGTAGATTAGTCAATAATAAATCCAAAACATTATTGCCACGCGTTGGCTGCAGCACTAACTGGGCTAAACTAAACGATGTTTGGGCGCTGTTAGTGTGCGACAGGGAAGTCTTTCCTTTAATCCACACACTCCTGCAGATAATGGCCACCCTACCTGTGAGTGTTCCAAGTACCGAAAGGTCTTTCTCTGCTCTACGCGGTTTGAAGACTTGCACGCGTTCTCAAATGAGCTAAGTGCGCTTGACTGGACTGGCATTGTTGCATACTCACAGGGGCATTGCCATTGACACGACAAAAGTAATTGAGTGGTTCGCAACCAAAGATAGCGGACAACGGAGGTTAGCGTTTGTTATCTAAGTAGCTTGCATAGGTTGAGTCATTGCAAGGTTAATTGCCGAAGATGCCAATCCTAATGCTTTTATAATTAACACATGTGAACCTTGTTATCGCAAATGTACATCTTTGTTTTTGTATAAATACTGTATTTCCGTTCTATGTGTTGCTTTTCGATTCTTCTGTTTTCGTTGGCTAAGATTTTCGCCTGGTTCGCTGTAGCGGTATGTTTATTTTTAGTATACGTTATTAAAGCAGTTTTGCTTCTCTCTAAATATCTGTATAAAATTTGAATTTAGTTCTGCCACAGTTTACTTGTTGTCCATGACTCGAGAGTGTTACTCTACTTCCCTACAGGCAAAGTTCGGCAGGGAATTTAGTGTAAGTGACAAAATCGCACATTCTGCTGGTTAATGATGTCTGTGTAATTTCCTTATTTCTCCTTGTGCTCATATTTGTAGCCGATATTATCCAGATTCCTGTACAAAATTTTTGTTTTAGTTTTTAGTACTGTTACAAGGTTTGACCATGCCCACCGGGTGTGAATAAATTGTTTTCAAACTGGTCCCATGGTTGTCCGCAAGATGTTGATGAGAGAAGAGAGAGAAAATGATTTAATGAAAGGCAGGGAGGTTAACTAGGACTGAGCCCGGTTGGCTACCCTACACTGGGGGAAGGAAAAAGTGGAGAGAGAGATGTTGATGAAAAAAGCACTAAGGCATGCAGCTGAGCACCAAGCATGGCCATTTGGTTACAGACGTGTTCTTAGTTGCGTAACTCCCCCCCTCCCCCTCCCCGAAGTAGGCACCTGGATCCGCCCCTGAGATGACACCGACATAGTGAGCAAAACAACCACGAGATTACAAAAGAATGGTGATGGGACGACTATGTGATGGTAACTATGATTTTGGTGGCATGAATACTTAAGTGCTGTTGCAGGATGAAATTGTGCAGAAATCATCGACGATGAACGTCCATGTAAGCGAATAGCGGGAACGAACCAGCGAACGAATCACTGGATGAGCGAACTAATGAACGAAAGGCTGAATGAGTGAACTAACGAACGAACTAACCAACGAACGAACCAACGAACGAACCAACGAACGAACCAACGAACGAACCAACGAACGAACCAACGAACGAACCAACGAACGTCTGAACAGGCAAACAAAACAACGAACGAAGGAATGCACCAACCATTGATAGAATGAATAACTGAACGAGCCTGTTAACGAACGACTCAACGAACGAACGTTTCCTTGCCGAGTCCGACCACCGACATGCAACCACAAAACCGGGCGAAAGAGGCAAAAAAAGCTTAAAAGTTCCAACCACAGAGAGAGAGAGAGCAAGGAGAGGAAAGGCAGGGAGGTCAACCAGAAGAGCATTCAGTTTGCTACCCTACACTAGGGGTGTGGGAAAGGGGAGACAGACATTATACAGCATGCGCTGCAGCTTTTTCCTGCCACAGCACTTGAGTAGTTATGCCACCGACGACGTAGTCATCATCACGTAGTCATGCCGTAATCTTGGTGTTTTCTCAGCATGCCGCTGGTGGCGATGCAGATTAATTATTAAGCATGAGATGCTTTTACCTACCGTTATCGGTGACCTACAAGGAGCTTGAGCCAAAAGCCAGCGCCGTTATCCGGGCACTCCAACGAGAACATCCGGGCATCGTTGCGAGAACAAAACGAGATCGCCCGGGAAGCCAGTTAAGAAAATGCAGTCTCTGGCCCCCAACCCTTTGTACAGTACCGCATTACATACGCCAGTTACTGCCTAAACAAGTTACAAAAATATTGCTTCCGAGTTTTTCGAAATGATTGTTCACAATATCACGCAAGCCGTAACTTCTAGTGCGCTGAAGTAGTATTTGTCATGTTCGATGGCGACGTTCAAAGGAAGATGCAGGGCACCATACACTTTATTGTCATCTTTTGGCGCTGAGACAAGATTGTCTGTGCTCTTTTGAATGCCAGCGGTACGCGGCGAGGTTTTTCTGTCACCTCGAAAGATGGCGCCACGATGCGTGGCGCCTCCATCAGGCCGCAGTGATGCCAACTCTAGGGAGTCATCCCTGTATCTAGGGTTTTTGGGGTTTGTTAAAAGATTTAGCGTGTTTCTCGAAGTATCTAGGGATGTTTAAAGATGTAGTTATCACGCCATTTACGCCGCTATGCATATTCACAAGTACCCAAGCAGACTTTAGCAAGGTTACTGGAATAAGCTGCTTGTTAACTCTAGCACTACCTGTGGAGCAGCGCGAGAGGGCAGAGCGGGTGTCCGCTCTTTATTCTATGGGGTGTCGCTGTTCTCTTGACGGCCGTATGGGGCACGTCGTCAGCTGGCCATGTAAATAGTGTTTCTTTTTGACCAAAAAGGGCGCTGCCACCTAAGCTTCGCTTTGGAAACCCTTGTTTGCTCCTCTTCGCGAAAGAGAGCGAAGAATTATCGCGGCTGGGTATTACAGCAATTTCGCAGTGCGTGCAAAAGCGAAAGTTCTGAAGCTTGGCCAGATTTCTCTTTTGCGTGCTCGAGAACGCATGCTTGGCAGTTTACAATATTTCTAATTTCACAGCACCTCATACGTTCATGGTAGCAAGAGCTCTATGTACAGTAGACGCATTACCATAGTTAATGGACAACTTGTGGAGTGCGCAGTGACGAGCAAGGTGAGCCGAGTAAAAAGAAACAAATTTACTTTATCACTCAACAAGACATATAAACATGCGAACAGGAGCGCTCACAAAGCTCTGCGGCCCCGTGAAGCATAACGTCGTCACTGCGTAACAAATTTAGAGATTTGTTTCGCCATCTAGGAATTTTTTGGGTATCAATCAAGGGATAATACGGCGCACTGAGTTGGCAACACTGCTCATGCGCCTTTATTCTCCTAGCTGGGCAGTGCGCTCTGTCTCCCTGGCATTTTTCGCTGCCTGTCGTGCCGCCTTCAGCCAGTTTTCTTCTAGCTGGGCAGCGTCCATATGAACCAGTGCAGAGTATGGCGTGCTGCGGTACGGTGTGGTATACAGTGGGCTGTGCCGTTTCGATCATGCACTACACCCATTTTAAGATTGTGGTTAGTATCATCTACCAATCTGCTATGCCGGTAGCCATTTCATGCTTACATTTACTCTGGATTACGGGAGTCATGTACACTATGTACTATTAGTCATGTACTATCATGAGCAATATGAGCTCGAACACGGGAGCGCGCGGAAAATAGCCTCAAAACCTCGATAGCGTCATACGTGGATGGCGCTGCCGAAACCGGAGGGGAAAGGAGGGGCGCTCTTCCGCTAACTGTTGGCACTCCCGCTTCGCTAGCGTACAAAAAAAAATGATAAAAGTGGCGTATCCGAACGCTCAGCCAACACCACCTAGATTTAATACAAGCATGACCTGTGCATTATGGCAGTCTACGTCACAGCCGATATCTCAGCAGCTGCATAGCCTGATGGATCAATTGATGTAGCTGTGCGCGTTGATGTGAATTGATATCACCGCTAACGGCCAGTGACATGCTACAAGCTACCGTTTTGCAGCAATGATATCGAGGCGGGAGTGTGAACAGCCAGCGGAAGCGCGGCGCCCTTTCCAATTTGTTTCCAAAAGCGGCCGCTGCAAATCGGCCGATGTAAGGTTCGAGGCTATTTTCCACGCGCTCGCGTGTTCAAGCTCATATTGCTCACGATAGTACTATTATTACAGCTTGTCAGCAGAATCTCGCATAAGACAAGGTGCATATTGCACACAAAAATTTTCGTGTGCCAAGCATCACACATCGCCTTCGACCTCGTGACATTGCTGCGCAGACGTCTCACACTGCATCCGCCTTACTTGGCGTTGGCATTTCAGAATATTTATCGTTCTTGGCGTGCACCGGATTCGGCGTGTTTACCGCTGATGGTGCCACGACAGACACTTGGAAGAACATGGCAAACCCTCGGCAAACGTACATCTGCCTGCAATACTCCTTGAATGCTATTTCGGGAAGGTCTGAATTGCGTTTCGCAATACGGAACGAACAGGTTATTTTTCGAGCGCGTCGACATCAAATTTGGTACTGAAAAAGCAGCTAACCGTTGATGCGCCTACTTCGCGAGCCGGAAAAAGAAAGCGTTCAGCAGCTAAAAGCAGCGGAAGGCACATATCGCATAGCCGCTACATGAGAACTTCACTGAGCGTAGTTACTTAACTTCGCTGGGAAGTGGAACTTGGCCCGGTTGTCCGCCTCCGCGTTGTTGGAACCAAGAGCCACGGGGCCGTCCAGCATTCTTTCAGCCACTCTGTGATCCCTTCTACAGAAGCAGCCTGAGTTGCTACAAAATACGGCAGAAGCTAAATTTAATCACAAAAGCAGGTGAACACTTTCGCACGCAACCACATGCACCTACATAGGGACAAATGGCAGCCATGGTCAAAGCAAGCCGTGATGTCAGTGCAAGCAACATCGCCTGCTATTGCGGCGTAGGTAACGTCCCAGTGCAAATAAATTGACGACTTGCGAGATTCTGCGTGCCCTCTACAACATTTGGTTGGAAAACAAGGGAATTTCGCTATCGGTGATATTTGACAGCTTCTCGGTCAGCTAAGTTGGGCTGAGTCACTTGCGTTTCACGAGATAGCGATAGCGCAGCCTGTAAAACCAGCGCTCTTCACCGCTGGTCAGTCGCTTATGCTCTCTCAAGGTAAACAGAAAAAAAAAGCGCGTCAGCGCCTATCTGCGACGACTCATTCCGTTTTTTTTTAGAAAATGGCGGAACAGATAACGTCCAGATAAGCCCATTTGATTGGAAAATACATTTTGCGCGCATGCGCATATTTTTGCAAATGGTCAATTGACGAAATGAAACAGCGCCAAAGGAATGAAGACAGACGCTGAATTGGACGATGGCAGTCTACCAACTCGCCCAACTTGCCGTTTTGATAAAGAAATTGCGAAATAAAAAAATAGAGAGGGAGGGAAACAATCTTATGCCGCCTGTGATTATTTAGCGTGCGCATTAGCTATTACCAGCAGAACGAAAAACATATGCCTTATTTGTATATTTCAGTACGTACTTGCAGCATATATGTAGTTGAATATATACCAACGTCCTTGTTTAAGATACCCGAAGCATAATGTGTTCAGGAAACCCGCTGTTACGAAAACTTTGCACGCGCCATGCCATTCTTAAGTCAGTAGTTTACAGGTTGGGAAGCCAACGAAGACGTTTGAGCTGGAGGACGACATCAGGAAGTCTGACGTGAAAGCGTGTAGTGTCGCACCAAGGAAGCACTACTTTTGCCACACGAGTGAATGAAGTTACGTGCTATTAAAGCCTTTTAGGCGGTCATGAATGTTGCTATACCGCGGAAAGTGGAACACAGCTAGAAGAGAGAAAACACGGACAGCGCTGCCTTGCGTCTACGTTCTCTGTAAGATACTGCTCTCCGAATTGACGTGGCTGGCTCGGCTCTACAAAGACTAGCCGTATAATTACGGGAACGAAGACGCTGTGCCGTTATATGCTAATGGTTAACTTTAACGGTGCTGCCAGTGTTTTTCGTCTTGCTGGCGCCTTCATCAGTTTTGCGCCTTACGTATGCTGCAGGCCAACGAATTGCTGTGCACAGCGCATGAGCTGGCAGTTCTGCATTAATGTTCGTGGACGGCGCATGCAGGCGTTTGCTAGTTTTGATATTGTGAGCCCAGGTTCAAGCACGGCCGCGCAGATGTGCATGTTTGCGCCCGTTGCCTTTCTCGAGCGGCAACGCTTGATCAGAGTGCTCGTTTTACCCTATAGCGAAGTGCTCGCACGCTCTACACATTAATAATGTAAACGCTTGGGTACACATATTCAGGATCACCCGCCAATTACACCAACCTTAGTAAGCTCCAGGTTGCTCGGATAGCTCCAATGAAATTCAGCCCCTATTCGAGTAAATTTCTCGAAAAGCCATATTTCCTCCGCGTTTTAAGAGGCATGCTCGAACAATAATAACGCACCTTCGGCGAGATGCGTCTTTCCCGACGTCACCGTCCATGCACTGGCCGGCTGGTTGCTCTTATAAAGATCCTCCTCTGCAACGTTTCTGCAATGCCGTATTTTATGGCCTATAGTTCACACTGGAACGTTCGGCGTGAGCAAGGAGCAAATTTTCTTGCCGCCACAATGCGGAGGCACTCACGATTTTCTCTGCACCCGTCATGCTTGGGGAGCGGCTACTACGTATTTCTCGACCTTTCGCGAAGACAACGAGGTTACGCGAGGTTACACGATTCTTTCCGTCAGCGTTATCGGAAGAGCGCGCTGGAACCCAAGGCGTTCCCACGCTTCGAGTCGACAAAAGATTAAAACAAGAAAAAAGAAAAAAAAAGGGAAAAAAAAACCACGCGGGCCTCGCTTGCGTGTCAGCTGCTGTCACAATTTTATATCTGCCGAACCCAATTCGCGCGGTTACTCCATCTTATCAGTCGCTCCAATGTGACCACACAATTGTGTGCGCGTGCGCGTCGGTGCTCATGAGACTTGACTGTTATCTCGACAAGATCAGCCTTAACCTGATACTACCCAAAGCATACACTCTAAAAACACTTGCACCCTTTGGGACGTATTTTTGCCACAGAATAATCGTCATCTGACTTGCGTGGCTTTCCTTTCTTTAACGCTGTGCGCCCGGCACTTCTCGGTCACACATGACAAGAACGTTATCAGCGTCACACGGCGTTCTCAACAGGAAAGTAGCAAGTGCAGAGTTTTCAAGATAGGAAACGCAAGCAAGACAGATGACGATTATTGTTGCGTGGCAAAAATGCACCCCAAAGGGTGCATCTGTTTTTAGAGTGTCCTTTACATAGGCTGTTTTGCAGCTGAAATATTAAATTTAAGGAAATCAACCTACACTCTAAGAACAGTTGCACCCTTTGGGGTGCATTTTGCCACACAACAATAATCATAATCTGTCTTGCTTGCGTTTCCTATCTTGAAAACTCTGCACTTGCTACTTTCCTGTCGAGAACGCTGTGTCACGCTGATAAGGCTCTTGTCGTTCGTGACCGAGAAGTGCCGTGCGCACAGCGTTAAAGAAAGGAAAGCCAAGCAAGTCAGATGACGATTATTGTTCTGTGGCAAAAATACGCCCCAAAGAGTGCAACTGTTTTTAGAGTGTATCTGGTAGATGGTAGTAGCGTCTTTAATGGGCCGGGGCGACGTTTCAGCTCTCGGTAGTTTATAAAATAATTATAATGAAATCATCACTATACTAAATAAACACCATTTCATTGGGCTTTCTTTTGTTCAAATGTACCCTCCATGGCCAGAAATAAAGGCCAACAGGTTGCTTTAACTTTCCTTAATATGAAACTGTTTGGGCACCACGGGGTTAATTAGACGGCCATACATTGCTTGTATATAATACGTTTTTATGGAGTAACTCGGCCAGGTGGAGAGCGGTACTTTTCACTAAACAGGAAGCAACAAATTACGCGAACT
The DNA here is from genome assembly GCF_013339745.2 of Dermacentor silvarum. Taxonomy (NCBI): domain Eukaryota; kingdom Metazoa; phylum Arthropoda; class Arachnida; order Ixodida; family Ixodidae; genus Dermacentor; species Dermacentor silvarum. The sequence continues at coordinate 83,674,562 of NC_051164.1, forward strand.
GCGTTGTGTGAGAGTGAGGTGCGCAATATTTCGTACATATACTGCGAAAAAGATGAAATACATATACACCATGTTTCTACGGCGACTGTCTGAAATTGAACTAGCATGAGCTCATAAATTAACAAAAGTTAACTTAGACAATCTGTAATTGCTGTTTAAATGACTAATTTCGCAATATAAGTAAGGCAGTGCTGATAAAGCGCAACCATTTACTAGAAGCATTTTGTCTTGCAAATGTTTCGCGACATGCGGACTTTAAAATGTGCGGCTGAATGCATTGCTGCTCCAGCAACTTTCCCGTAGTCTGTGTACAGTTCCGTGCCCTGCTGTGTAGAGCGCGCGAGCGGATGGCTTTGTTGTGCAGCGGGACACCTGGTGGCAGTTGCTGGGTCCAAGATAGTGCGCCCAGAGCCTCTTATCTCGACACGCATGGCGGCTGCACGGCCGCCATTATCCGCCAAGTTGACTCTCTCATTGGCTGTTGAGAGGTCACGTGTTTTGAAATTTCTGCCGGTAAACGGAAGTTTTGCAAAATGCAATTTTGCGTTTTCCTCAGAATGACGAAACGTGACGGGAAGCTGCAAATTTTATCGACTAATACTTTTTTGTGGTCACCTATATTGACACTTTAGCGCTTTAAAGGGAAAGTGGACGGTAGCGTGCAGAAACTCCTGCAATGAATCTGCAATATCGCGAATAGGTGGTGGCGTTCCAAGATAGCCGGCAAGTCAGCTTGTTGATTGGCTGAAGGAATATCCCGTGAAGAGCGTCACAGGAAGGGCCGTTTCGTAAACGTCAATTTGACGCTGCGTGACGTTGCGCTGGGCCACCATTGCATGAGATTTTCCACCATAATTGTGGTGCGACGAGCCACGCGAAATATGGTAATGAGCGGTCATATGCAATGACAGCCGAGAGGCATGCGTATCGCCGCATTTTCCCTGTCATTTGGGGCCATGAAAATACTCTGTTCACAACGCCTGCTCATAGCATTTGCATCGCTCTCAGGTGATGCAGCCATTTGCGTTTTGAACCCTCATTTTTATTAAAAACAGGTTTATTTGAAATAATATTGGTTGAAGGTAGCAAACTTTCTGCGACTTTTTGCACTTCTCACTACTGCATTTGTATTGTAATCAATATTAATTACTGTTCGCGTCATCAAATGCTATGACAAAGGTGACTTTTTAATTTATAAAAAGAAATGTACGCAAGGCGGCGCCTTGAAATTTCCTCTCGCGGTGCGAGTAAGCAGCGAAGTGAACAAGTGATGGCAGCGCCGGCGCTTGTGTCGCGCAAGCGGATACCTGTGGTGCGGGCAACGGTATCTATGAAATTTGGCCGCTTCTCAGCCAGACGAGTCGGGCTGAGTCACTTACGTTTCACGAGATAGCGATAACGCGGCCTAGAGCGTGCGCTCATCATCACTGGTAGGTCTAGTATGTCGTCTCAAGGTAGAAAGCAAGCGCGTGGGCGCCAATATACGATGACTCATTCCGTTTCCCGAGGACACGCATCCGAGCTAAGGAAGCGGAAGACAGCTTGTGCGCATGCAGACAACGGAAGCGAGAAACGATTTTGATGGTATAATCGTACGCTTTTAGCTAGCTGCTTTATTTTTACTGGGGTGAAAACTGTTTTGCTTTATCAAGAACGCTAGGTTAAATGCCTACATTACAGTTTCTTAGGCGAAACGTCAAATTTGCGTCACGTTACGAAAGCAAATCGGGGCCATCAGCGCCATTTATGTAAGCATCGCGCCTACGTCACGCCTCGAAGAAAATGGCGGAATGTCCAGAATAGCGGTTGAGCAGCATGCGTGGCCTGATAGACATGCAGAAGTGCTTTTGACGAGTGGCGACGTTGATAAGCGCTTTTTCCCCCCTAATCTGCACTCGGTCCGAGGGCGCTTGCGGCACCGCGAATGCCATAGAATGAAGCGTATGGGCTGATAACGGGCGCCGGTCCTTTCGCAACAAATGCAGCGCGCTCACGGACTGTTCGAGATAACAAAGGCGCTTACGAATGTCACCACTGGTTAAATGCAACACGCGCAAGTTGCGCGTTTAATAGGACGCACATGCTCCTGGGCACGCTATCTCGGACTCAGCAACCGCCACCAGGTGTCATCCCGCAGAGCAAAGCCGGGCGTTCGCCGAGCTCTACACAGCTGTGGACGGCACCGTACTTAAGCTGGCTGCGAGAGCAAATTCGCTGCAGTAGCAAGGAATGTCATTGCACATTCCGATTCTCGAAGCTGGCGTGAGCAGCAGAATTTCTGGCAGAAGATAACGCTTTCATTCCTAGCTGACCTCAACTCTACAATTCTACACTTTGAATATACTTATATTGCTTTGTATTACTATGTAGTTATTGTATCAACAATTATTGCGTAAACTCGAATTTCCACCAGTTCTGTGAAGTTTGGCCAGTAATTATTTTGTAAAGAACCCCCATCTTTCTGTTTCTTTTATTACGAATCCGAGGCATACGTCACAGAATAACGCGAAAATAACGCAGCGAACAATTTTTTTTGTCAGGTACACTGAGCAACTGTTTTTTTGTCGTTGTTTCTAACGCAATGTCACTCTTGCATCTCATTTCATTCAACGCTCGTTCGAGCAGCCTTCACACTTTAACAGACTACATATACTTAGTACATTCACCAAATTTTAAACAATATTGCAACCACAGAACACCCCAAAAGTGAGAGACGCCGAATGCACCGAGTTCGTATTACTACGTCTAGTAGATTAACAGCTGACAAAGCTTAAGAACTGCATTATAAATAAGGAGACACCACAAACAGAAGGACCAAAAAAAGAAAGAAGCACGGAAAGGTACTCATCGTTGACGTCTGGTTCCGCCCATGGCCGGTAGTGCTCAGGCCTTTACACAAATGACAGCTGTATTCCGCAGCTTTTCTAACGCCCGTTTCGTCTTGCGCTGGTGTCGCAGATTCGTCTTCTCGTAAAGCGCCGTTAAACCACACACACACAAAAAGGGCTTGCATCTCTGAAGGCAAAGTTGCGGACCGACGCCTTCCGCTGTCCAAACGCCATTTGCAAACTGAGGGACCGGATGTTCTCAAGCAAACAAGTTAACTCAACTTCCGGCAAGCCTAATATAAAAAAAGACAAATTCCGCACATTTTACGCGCCAAAACACGATATTGGGATAGACACCATAGCACACGTCTCTGGAATAAATTTTACTAACTGGCGTTCTTCCACTTGCATGCAAATACACGAACGTTCTAGCATTCCACCCCTACCGCAGCGGCGGGATCGACCCCGCGACCTTGCGTACAGCACCGTAACGTCTTAACCACTGCGCTACCCTGGCTGGTGCGCCTGGCGTTTTGTTTGCTGGGAATGGCATTCCTCAAGGTCCTTCTGTGGGAGTCATTAGGTTAAGAGTGAGCTGAGTATGTTTTGAGAATCAATAGTGAGCGAAAACGGTCCAAATGTCTGGAAATCAGTGACTTCGTACGACCCTGTGGTTCTGACGCGAAATAAAAAAAAAGGATTCGTACTCGATGTATTCTTCTAAGAACGCGAAATGAAAAAGAATATAGTTTTTTAACGAATGCTTTATTCGTCTAAACTCATTTGGTGTTTGTCTTTAAACATAGATCCTTACGGAACATCAGACAAGCGGTGTCATAAAATCTGTAGTCGGTGCTTCTTTATGTACAGAAAATTGGCGTTGAGTAAAATAAGATAACATTTTTAATAAGGATCACCCTGTATACTTAGAAAAATTTACGAGCGTCTTCTTTTCCCCTTCTAAGACTTGAACCACGGTGCCACAAAATTCCAGCGACAAACGTTCCCGCTGAACAATGAAAGCGAAAGCCGGTATCGCCTTTAGTATTGGTGATGCTTACGGGAGCTTCTCTGCGAAAAAAAGAATAATAATAAATATATCAATGATCTTCGGAAGCAGCTGTGATCTGGCTTTGAAAGGTTTCGTAGCGCACCGTTTCGGCGGGATTTTCGCAACAGGAAGCCTTTTAACATTCACGCAAAGCTAGTTTCTTCTTTTTTTTGCATTCTGAAACCAGTGAAATGCAGTTCACAATCGACCCTGTGACCTTGTGGTTCGCGAGGAAATGTCGCAGCCACTGCACGACCGAGGCGAGTGAAAGGACCAGCGCTCATTTATGCTTTTTAGTAACTATTTACGGTTACATCAAGTGTTTCTTTGCGGCAAGAAGTAATTAGGTGCGCTTGGTGAAGTGTGCGAGAAAAATTGTCCCGAACTTAAAAAATAGGGGGGAACTCGTCTGTGACGTCATTGGGTCGCGATTCACGTACTGATGTGTTTCGTGTAAATAGACAAGAACTGGTGTGCTTCGTGCAAGCAAGCCACGTGAAATGCTGAAATATTATTCGGACTTTTTCGTATATAGGGATGCCTTCCATTTATTTATATTTTTATTGCAATAATATGAGGGCATGCTGGCGGATAAATATGGCCCAGACTACTTCACTCTTCAATAGAGAATTACCTACAACCTACAGTTGCAACATACAACGTATAAAAATATAAATACAACATGTAGTTACAACAAAGTTGCGTTTTCACATACGAGACAAAATAATACCGCGACCAAACAATGATACTCTTAAAGCAATTATATGAACATCAGTATCACAAAAACACGCAACCAACGATGCGAATTAATTTTGACCAGCTCAGGTCGACCTAAAGCACGAGTATTCGTGTGTTCTCGCTAAGGCCTCAAACGGAACGCGGTACGCGCAGTTGGGAAATGAACCTGCGACCTCGTACTCAGCAGCAGAAGCCACTTGATTGAAGAAAACGTTTACTCATTAAGGCTGTCCCGAGTTGGAGGAGTTAATTGTCGACGTAGAACCTGCTGTCTTGGCCACCTCACAAAGTGCCGTCTTCATTGCATTTGCGCGCAAAATTGTAACCAAGCGTTTTAACACACATTGGCTTTTTTTTATCTTTCCTCTGGTGCGTCTACGGCTTTGTCAGTATCCACCAATCGGCAAGATACGAGAGTCACTTCCAAGATAATGGCGGAAGAAATTTCACAACCTTGCAATCATTTACAGCATTAAACAAAACATGACATATTGTGCTTTATCTACAGGGAGCCGTACATACCCCCGAACGGCGCACAGGACACCTTTTTTCTTTCTTTTTTTTAGGAGGACGTGGTATGCGTGCGCATAAGTCGGCGCAGCTTATCGCGTGCGGCTGTGCGCCTCTGTTTTTAAAAATAACAAAAAAAAAACAGCGGACATAAGTGACTCTTTGATTCGGTTAACTCAATAGCTGCGGACAGTAGGTTTGCCAAGGCAAACCTACTGTTCCTTAATTTCCAGTGGTGGCATACGAATGTGATAGCGCTAGCCGGCGCGAAGCTCTTGTTTTTCTTTTTTTTTTATCTCTGTCCTAACAGTCGCCGTGTCGCGAAGCTCTGTCCTTGGTACAGCGCACCATCCGGCACATCGCGGTGAATCTGTCCAGCCAATATTAACACGTCGAGCTTAGCTCGCGGCTTGCAACGGCTGATTAGGTGTGAGTGTAGTAGCGATTATAGCGCTCGGCTTCGAGTCACGGGATCTCTCGTTTGTTTCTTTAGTCAACGCGCAAGTTTTTTTTTTTTAATAAGGACAATTGTTCGACACGACTGCGAACGGGCGGACACGCTAAGCGCAGTCAAACACTGTTGCAAAAAAAAAAAAGGAATTCTTGCACGCAGTAAATCTGGCAGGTGTTTACTGCGGATGACAGTTACGAGCTAGGAAATGCGCTAATGTTTACCCGTTTCTGATAGTCATGATTTGAGCCAAGCGCTGCACGCCCGTAAACAGAATAAAGGAAATATACGCGTAATAATATCACATATAGGCCACCATCAACATTGAATACGCGATGCGCTGGAATCGAGCCGCTTAACTCGCATACACATGATCAGCCAGTTCGATAAGCGTTCGCCGAAACAAATCGGCTACAGCCAAGTGGCGTTTCATTGCATCCCAATGCCAAGCATCACGAGGAGGGAAGAAATTTTATTGCGTTCGCGCGCACGCCGGTGTTCATAGAGAGAGAGAGAGAGAGAGAGAGAGAGAGAGAGAGAGAGAAATTCTTATTTAATGATAAAAATAGATTATTATCATGAGGGAACCCAAGCCGAGAGCGCCACTGGCCTTAGCCGCCCGTCCGACCTAGTCGCTCATTGCTGGTCGGCCAGGTCTGAGATGGACAGACATGACAGGAGAGGAGGCCATCAATTGCAGAAAAATTCGTAGAAGTTCAATCATAATGGCCTCGCGCAAACTTACAACATCATACCAGCTGTGGCGGCGGCGATAGCACGGCGGTGGCGTGATGGCGCGGCGCACCTTTCCAGTACTACCGCAGCCTTTCCAGTACCAGCACAGATGACGTACGTACACGAGTACAGGCGTAGCTACAAGCAAGTTTAAACTTCGACATCGCCAAGTTCAAGCTAGCTACACCCAAGAGACGCAATCAATCAGCCAGCTTCGCTTTGTCTTGAGCTTTGCGCCGCCTAGTGCAAGCTTTAACTTTTTTTTTCCGAAGCCATTCCTTTACATTTTTCACGACCGTTCTTCAAAATTGTCTTATAACGCTCTATCATAAAGTGAAATACTAAGATTGTAGTGGCAACGACACCTTTGTCCAGCTTGTATAGATGCACCAGCCAATTACGTTCGTTCATTGAAGCAACCTCATGGCGGAGGTGTCCTTTTGTTGGCCGTTATCCAACAGTTAAAATGCTCTGGAACATCAGGAAAAAAAAAAAACTTGGCCTCCTTGAGCATCTCGTTACTGATATCCTGAGTACGAGGGCACAGACACAAAATGATATGAATTTTCGACGTAGACACCGCAAATTTCTTTATTTCTTACTTTTCCCCGTGGTTGGGCAGTTTCTGGAAGATTGTATAGGCTTGTCTAATTTGTATTACCATTCTACGGAGGTTGCAGTGTGCGTCGCGCTTGCTCAGGTGCCCCTCAATATTTTCGGATAATCATACTCACCTTGTTTTGTCTTGCCTTCAAACGACGGCTTTCGCTTCCGTGAAACTTTTTTGTTAGTAAGGGCGTGTGTTCAGAGGCCTTAGTGACAAATTTTGATGTTCTATCGCGCCAAATATTAGTTGCAACACGGGCATACACCCGTCAGTTCTTTCAAAAATAAAAATGACAACTGCCAGCTTTCTTGTGGACTGGGAGCTACGAGTAATCGAAAAGGCGCTCGGCATTTATTTTATTTAACTTTATTAAATAATTATTATTATTTTTGGGGGTGTAGGCACTGCCATGCTGTTATAGGGACACTGTATGGCAGCATCGCAGCGCCTACACACAAAAAAAGAAAGAAAAACGGTTTCTCGTATTGGAATTCAATGGAGCGCGACAGTACAGTCTCAATCACATTTGCCCTAGAGACCCTCCGCGGCGCCCCAGTTAGCTAGGGCGTTGCGCTGCTGAGCACGAGGTCACGGGATCGAATCCCGGCCGCGGTGGCCGCATCTGACATGCACTATACTATAGGTACAGCATGTCTACAGTCTGGCACACAAGTCTGTCGCCTTCAGTTACTGAAGAAGAGCTCGAATGGCCTTCTGGGCTGATGAGCTGTGAGGCCAGGCTCCCGAGACCTTTGCTTCCGTACATGGCCTATCGTCCAGTCAGTTCAAGGCACAACTTGGTAAGGTAAGCATTTTTGCACTATTGTTGTTTTTTCGACTACCTTAATGTTTAGTCTTAATGTGAGTAAAGGGTCCTAAGCAAGGAAAAACGCAAGAATAAAAAATACTGGTGGCGATGCCTCCTTCGAGATCTCCGAGTAGCTCATGGTTACGTCATGGGTTTGAGCGCCTGCTTGGGGCTGTTAGTTTATCCATAAACAGTTCGATTACATTGCCTGCTAACGGAGCCAGACTTGCACTGACAACTTTTGAAAATTTCTGCGTAAAAATAAATAAAAAATGTCGCAGTTTCACCCGAAAGGCGAAGCATCAATTGCGATAGCAAATTAGTAGAGAGCTATTCGGAGTAGCGATAGTAGTTTTATCGGCTGCACAAACTTGGACACATTCGCTTACTAACTCAATTAACAAGCGTGGTGTCAGCGCGCACAAGCAAACATGAATAGATCACACTGAATGACGGCAGACAACGACTGTCAAAACGCTGGAAGCAAGCGTAGCCGCCGCAGCAGGGAAAGGTTCGTGCGGTCTATCGCTTCAACGGTAACTGAGCGGCGAATGCATAGCGCATACAAAGGCCAGAACCGTGTGGAGATAAGAGACGGTGCGGGCGACCGCCACAGCCGAACAAAGTACAAGCGAAGTTCTTGGCAGAGTAAAGCTTGCCCCCCCCCCCCCTCCCTCCCGCGCTGCCTTCTTGCTTTCGCGTGGGAGATTGAGTGGCCAGTTCCCCTTGCGCCCGGTTGCAAGATACACATTTTGTGCCGCAGCACAGCGTCGCCCCGCCTCCCTCCCTCCCTCCCATACCCCCACGGCCTTTCGCGCGACGGTCGCGTTTGCTTTCCGCCGTGCGTTCGCTCTCCGTGATAGCGCGCGTCCCGCGTGCGCTTTCACTCGCACATACGGCGCGCGGCGACGATTTTATCGCCCTTGGACTTTATACGGAACCTCACAGCAACGGCGATGCCGACGGCAGAAATCTGGTTGAAGTGTCCATTTAATTGCTATCGCAATAATAAATAAAAGGCTCAAATACAGGAAGATATATATATATAAAGGAAGGTGGGCGTCAAGTTCTTCCACTGTAATAATCATACTTCCACCCGTAATTAAACAAAATAAGCAGGCTCAGTAGAACACTACCAGTACACTCTGACTCAGTGATTCTCTTTATTTGTTCCTTTAATATCAAGATTCCTTTATTTGTTGCTTTGATATCACGGGGCGACTGGCGGCTTGCATGGCGTCTGCCATCTGTCTCCTGCCTGAGCGCTGACCACGATTTGACGGCATTATTCGGCCATGGCGTCTTGATACAGGACCTCGGCTGGAGCCCTCGGAGTGGGTCTGTTTTGTCACCGTAATAGACAGTCGCTGATGTTGTCCACGCTTTATATGACCGGCCCAGCTCCCCATCTTTCCTGTATCTCAACCTGAATTTCAGCCATCCGTCGTTCTGTAAGCTCAAGCGTATCATTTTTCGTACCACCGCTCGTTACGCTGTATAGGTCATTGTACGAGAACCTAATTTCAGACGCACGAAGGTTTTCACACACAGATATTATTACCTGTGCGGCAGTTAAATGCTATTTGCTAGCGGTTTAAGGCGCGGTGTTTGACTCAATCAAGCAAGCAACCAAGCTTCCATATTTACTTGTTCATTTCACACAAAATCCACGCGATAAAACTGAAAGAGTGTAAAGGTTTATCACATAGTTTATCACTGCAGTAATTTATACGCAGTGCAATAGAGCCGAAATTCTAGAAAAATTATCTTCACCGGGGTAAAAACGGTGTACTGTGTGAATAGACTGATACCATAGCACACAACATCGCCAATTACGGCACCAAACGTGGCTCGGAGGCTTCAGACGAACTCGTCTCACACACGTCGGCCCAACCACGGCTGGTATCGTCACTGGAATTGTAGCGGGGTTGCGCTGGACCAACCACGGTTTAACCATATGCCCCTTTTGCCTGGCTGCCTGCGAGCGTTTATCACGTGGTTCACATGGGACAAAACAGCGGCAAGATTGACGAGAACAATATAACGTAGAGTGTCCTCGACCAATTTGGCAATGTTTGTCCAATTAGAACCATCAATTAAATTGATTGGCTCATTGTCTCGGTGTCACGTGGTTCACTTTCGAAGCCAACTTCCATACGTAGGCGAAAGGATTGTCCTATGAACGAACAGCCCAATCGTGGACGACGAGAGCCACGGACTCCTTGACGAAATCACTTTTTTCTCATGTATGTCGTTCGAAGGTGGCGGTTGTGGGTGTTATTTTCCCGTCGTGTAGTTCGCGATCGCATCGACGAAAATTCCTGGTGCTTCAGCGAGGCATCCCGCCGGACTGTACGTCCCGCACAAGTATACCCAAAAATCACTGATCCATCATTCGGCGACGACTGTACCGTCGAGCAGGCTTGCGCGGTGCTCGACGAAAGCATATAAGTGTGCTTGACCTGGGGCGAATCAGTCATGAGTTTCTAGGAGTGAGCCAGTCATGATTTATTGATGCATCGAATTTCACGTCCTAAAGAAGCACAAGGGCTGCAACTGACACCGCAGTGTAAGTTTCTGGATTAATTTTGACCACCTGTGATTCCTTAGCGTGCACCTAAGTCACAGCACACGAACGTTCTACGCATTTCGTCCCACGTTTCGTGCAGCACGCGGCCTTCTTAGTCCAAGCGGACGCGCTTAATTTCCCCAAAGTATGCCGTACGGCAGCTTTGCCTCAACGTGTCTATATCTACGGTGGTGCACCCTTTACAGGGGTATACTGGAACGTGGTTATTTTTTTACTACATTGGCTATAAGTACGACCACACCGTCATATTACTCACTCTGCGACTGATTCTCGCTTCTTCTCTCGTTGAGACTCAAATTTCGATACCACTTACGACTCGCTACGATAATTTGAAGGCGCAAAATGGCCGTTTTAACGCGAGAGCGTTAAGAAAATCCGGTGTCGGCAGAAAATCCGGTGTCGGCATCGTAGCTAGCGTAAGCGTCCCTTGAGCGAAAAATATTCTATACGGCACTAAAGTTCTTCTACCACTAAAGTTGCTCATACCTTGTCTTACATTCTTTACAAAGTTATTCTTCGGAACTTTGAGAATGACAGCCCACAAACAAACGTCATTAAACAAAACACCGACAGCGCATGCCTTTTATGTTAAATCTTCTCAGAATGAAATATTAAAAGTGCAAAACAAGAACAGAAGATCGGTGCAAGGAAGAGGCCGCGTTTCTACCAGAAAGCGTGCCTTCGTGGATAGCGTTCACCGTCAGCATTCCGCAGTAAACATTACGGTTGCATAAGCTGCAGTTGCCGGCAAGTGTGAGAAGCAGTCAGGGATCTTTGAATGCTGTCGCGTTCCACTCTTAAAGGCGAATCTTAGTGGTTCTCCAAATTTCTTATTGTCAATTTATTACAGATATTCTGATCCCAGATATGCAAACCTGCGTAAGTCAGCCCTTTCCTGTCGAAAAAATTGGGGTAAGCGAAGCTTGCGTGTGTGTGGCGTTTGCGATGTGTGGCGTTTAATGGCGCAAGGGCCAGCTATGGCCAAAGAGCGCCATGACATATGGTAATAAAATGTTTATGTATTATGAATGAAGTGATTAAATTGAGTTGCTAATGTACATGTTATGTAGCTGTGAAGAGGCCTAAGAACGGGTCGCTGTACACAGCGTAAAATAGAATGACAATGATTCATGACAAAATAAAAATGAGCATAAAAGTTTCACTACGAAAAGGTGATATAATAAATGACATACAAGTACTACTGCCTCCACGGGGCTCTTGAAGTAGAGAGCTGAGAGGCGTGTGGTATAAGAACTTATGTCACTGCTGCTACAGCCTCGAAGGCGAGGCTGTGCTACGCATGACCTGGCCAAATTATTTCTAAGACGTTAACTTGATCTAAAAAGCTAAAAACTGTGTTTAAGTTAAGAAGTGGTTCGTTGCTCAGAAAAAATGCTTGGTGAAATGGGATATGCTGGCGATATGCAGAATAAAAGTACTTTTTACGCTCCCTTTCTATTTCCTTGCACTGGATGAGGACATGGAGCACTGTAAGGGTGTCGCCACACCTTCGACATGACGGAGTATCACTTCCAGTCAGTAGGTAAGAGTGGGTGCCGAAGGTATGACCTATTCTTAATCGGCAGAAGAGCACTTCTTTGTATCGTGCTGTTTTCTCTGATATCCAGTGCCATAATTTTGGTTTGATAAAATGCAGTTTATTGGATACCTGGGTATCCCACTGCTTCTGCCAGTGCTTCTTCAGCTTATGACGTAAGTATGGTTTAAGGTCTGTGGCTGGAATTGGTATGTTTCTTTCGGCGTTGCTAAAACCTACTGAGGTAGCGTTCTCGTCAGCATCTTCGTTGCCTTTTATGCCACTATGGCCAGGCACCCAGCATAGGACGATGACTTGTTTAACCGTATAATCTGAGCACAGCAATGCATATAGTTCGTTGAAAACAGTGTTCTTGTTTTTCTGTACGCTCATTAGAGCTCGGACTACACTCAATGAGTCCGTGAACACAATAGCTTTTGCGAGGTTCATTTGTTTTAAGTGTTTAACTGCAGAGAGTATCGCGTACGCTTCTGCCGTAAAAATACTTGTATGTGGATTTAATGTACCAGATATTAAAAACGATGGTCCTAGAGCTGCATAGGCAGCACCAGCAGGAGACTTCGAAGCGTCTGTATAGAATTCAGCACAAGAATACTTATCCTGAAGTTCACGAAAATGTGAATGTATACGTGTATCAGGTGCTCGTTTCGATATTTCAACAAAAGAAATGTCACACTGTATATTCTGCCACTCTCAAGGCGGTGGGAGCCGAGTAGGAGCCATTAGAACATTCTTCAGAAGAGGGGCGCCTAATTCTTCTGACAGTGCTTCCAACCGAAGTGACAGAGGAGGCCTAGTGGCCGGGCGGTTACAGAACAGCCTGGCCGCGGACATGTCGCGAATGGTAGAATGGCATGGATGCTGACTAGCTGATTTAACCTTCAGGGCGTAGGCAAAGCTTAAGTATGTCCTTTGGAGATGTAGTGACCACTCGTTTGATTCAACGTACAGACTTTCTACAGGACTAGTCCTGAAGGCACCTGTAGCAACACGGATACCTAAGTGGTGAACGGAATCAAGCATCTTCAAAGCACTAGGTGCAGCGGAGTTGTATACTATAGCTCCATAGTCGAGGCGCGACCGAATGAGACTTTTGTAGAGGTTTAAAAGGCATCCCCTGTCACTTCCCCAAGATGTCCGGGACAATAGCTTCAGTAGATTCATTGTCTTCAGACGCTTCTCTTTCAGATATTTTAAATGGGGGATAAATGTTAATTTAGTGTCTAAAATGAGGCCTAAAAATTTGTGTTCATGGCTCACAGATAGCCGTTGTCCATTAAGACGATTGCAGGGGTCAGGTAGTATACCTCTCTTGCTCGAGAAAACACAAGTGCTTTTTTGAGGGTTCAGTTTAAATCCATTCTCGTCAGCCCATTTACTTACTTTGTTTAACCCTAGTTGTAGATGTCGCTCACAGATAGAAATGTTACACGATCTAAAACCTATTTGTACGTCATCCACATACACAGAATAAAACATCGTACTAGGTAAGACAGTATGGAGCGAGTTCATTTTCACAACGAATAGAGTACAGCTCAGTACACCACCTTGTGGTACGCCCGTTTCTTGAGTAAATGGACGAGATAGGATATTACCAACCCTAACACGGAACGTGCGATTAGATAGATAGCTTTGAATCACTCAAAAGGTTGCCTCGGACTCCCATTGCAGCCAGATCACGGAGAATCCCAAAACGCCAAGTCGTATCGTATGCCTTCTCCATATCTAAAGATACCGATAATAAAAACTGTTTGTGCACGAAGGCATCCCGGATATTCGTCTCGATGCGAACAAGGTGATCAGTTGTGGATCTATCCTCCCTAAAACCGCACTGCAAGGGGTCTATTATTTTGTTGATTTCGAGATAATGGATCAGGCGTCGATTTACCATTTTCTCAAAGAGTTTACATAAGCAGCTTGTCAGGGCTATGGGCCTATAGCTGCTGGCCAAACACGGGTCCTTGCTTTCTTTGAGAATAGGTATTATGATTGCTTCCTTCCAGGCGGACGGAATATAGCTGGCAGAGAAAATGACGTTGAAAAGCAATAGGAGTGTTTTGTGTGCTTCGGGGTGTAAGTGTTTTATCATCTCGTAAACTATTCGATCATTTCCAGAGGCCGATTTATTACACCACTTTAGAGCAGCCTGAAATTCTGCCATGTTAAATGGACGGTTGTAAGGTTCATTTGTGCCTCCTTTCTTATCCAGAGGCAGTCGCTCTGTTTGTCGCCTGTGTCTCAGGAATGCATCTGAGTAATGGGAGGAACTAGAAATGTACTGAAAATGTTCCCCTAGAGAATCAGCTTGGGCCTCAAGAGTGTCTCCTTGTGTATTGACTAATGGTAGAGGATGAGTTTCACGGCCTTTTATCTTGTTTACCCTGTTCCAAGCTTTTCTTCCGTCTGTATAAGAATGTATGCTAGATATGTATCTTTGCCAGCTTTCCCTTTTGGCACGGCGGCGTGTTATTCTTCCTTCAGACTTTATTTTCTTGAAGCTGTAGTCGCAGAGTCGCGGAGAACAAAACGAGATCACCGGGGCAGCCAGTTAAGAAAATGCGGTCTCTGGCCACTAACCCTCTGTACAGGAGCGCATTACACACGCTAGTTACTACCCAAACAAGTTACAAAAAATATTGCTTCCGAGTTCTTTGTAATGTTTGTTCACAATATCACCCAAGCCGTAACTTCTAGTACGCTGAAGTAGTATTTGTCATTTCCAATGGCGACGTTCAAAAGATGCAGGGCACCATACACTTGATTGTCTTTTGGCGCTGAGACAAGGTTGCCTGTGCTCTTTTGGACGCCAGCGGTCCGCGGCGCCGTTTTTGCGTCGCGTCGAGAGATGGCGCCACGCTGCGTGGCACCTCCCTGAACCCGTGCACAGTAAGGCGTGCTGTGGTGTGATGTGGTGGAGTGGGGTGTACCCTTGCGAACATGCACTATACCCATTTTAAGATTGTGGCTAGTACTATCTCCTACCAATCTGCTTTACTGGTAGCCCATTTCATGCTTATTCCTTGTTGCGGTAATGGATGAAGAAGCCGTCGAGGACCTTCCTGGCGCCCAACCATCACGTCGGGTCACGTCCAGGAAACGTGGAAACGCGTCAAGTGACACGGACAGCGATTCAACCGAGTTGTACTCGTACTCGGACAGCGTCGACTCGTCGGACGACGATTTCACGCTTGTCATGAGCCGAACTACTAAAAGAAGACTGCTACGGAGGTCATCATCGGCAAGTGTCTCCACCGTGAAGACAACACCACAGCGCTGGCCGTACACGATGCTCTTCATGCCCGTGGACCCTGTGTCCAATCTGCGACTCCTGAACAGGCAAGTCCTTTCTGCGTTTCTTGAGGGAATCGCACCAAATGAGATCAAAGACGTGAGAATAAACGCACGGAAGAATGTCCTCGCAGTAGACGTTCTACACCGTAGTGCGCTGCAAAGCCTGCGGCACGTAACGGAGATCGACAAAGTGAAAGTGCGATCCATGATTCCTACAGGCTGCAATAGCACTGTCGGCGTCATTTATGATGTCGATATTTCTATACCAACGGACGACTTGCCAATATTAATAAAGCCAACTACAGAAGGCACTCTTATCACGCACATCGCAAGACTTGGCAACACACGTTGCCTGAAGCTTGAGTTTGAGGGAGACAGCCTTCCCTCACACGTCAAAGTTGGCCACGTCCGCCATCCAGTCCGGCCCTACGTACCGAAGCCCCTGCAATGCTACAAATGCTGCAAGATGGGGCACGTAAAAGGTGTCTGTAGGAACAATCTCGTGTGCCCACGGTGCGCTGAATCTCATTCGGAAGAAGCCTGCCGCGCAACTGTGTTAAAGTGCCCTAACTGCCATGGTAACCATGAGGCCTCATCCAAGGATTGCCCGCGGGTGAGGAACGAGCGAGCAGTACTCAAACGTATGGTACGGGACCATTCCACACACAGAGAGGCTGCCGCTACTCTCAGGCGGCGACGACGACATCGCCACCGAAGAGCATCACGAAGAGTTGCATCTACCGATAGATATACACCATCTTCCAGCAAAGCGGCTACCATACCAACGCCGACTTCCACAAAGACGGACACTGCGACAACGAAGAAAGGGGCAACACTCGCTCCTCCTGAAGAGTGGCCTACACTTCCACGAGCACAACCTGCCTCGAAGTCACATCAAATCGCGCCACCCTCGATGACTTCACAAACCGCTGATGCGACGACAACTGAGGATCGCCAAGTCATAGCTATGTTGAAGTCACTTATGGACGCCATGCGCATTCTACTGAGCAGCATGAAAACGCCGTCGGCGCAGAGCGCACTGCAGGTGCTGGACACCTTGAGTCCGGTACTTGCGGCTCTAGGGTAAAACCACAGCCCGAGAGATGGCGTCGTTTCAAGAGGAGGTCAAGAATGCGTCTGTCTTTCAGTGGAACGCAAGAGGGCTTAAGTCACGCATGGCCGACTTTAGACAGTTTGTCTTTACGCACCAATTCCCCATTATCGTGATATGCGAGCCAAACTTGTCAGCTCCCATCAGACTGTCCGGGTATGAGTGCTTTATGTCCTCTACCCACGGAGAGTGCAGCAAGATTGTTGTGTTTATACGCCGTGACTTGACTTATGTGCATCACCCAGTGCCTCCTGACGAAGTGAATCAATATGTTTGCTTGACAGTGAAGAAGAAAAAGCTCACGTTTACAATTCTTGGTGCCTACTTATCTCCAAGAAGTCGCCTGGATTGTGAGCGCTTACAGGGAATTTTGACATCGAGTCCACAGCCGTGGGTGATCATTGGTGACTTTAATGCCCACCATTACCTATGGGGAAGCTCCAAAGTGAACTCTAGAGGCAGAGCATTGGTGTCCTTTGCCTCTGAACGCGAACTTTGCCTGTCAAATGATGGAAGCCCCACTTATCTGCGTGGATCAGTGTATAGTAGCTGCTTGGACCTTACCTTCGTTTCACGTTCGTTTTCGAGAAGAGTGCACTGGTTTTAGGATTTAGAAACGCGAGGTAGCGACCACATCCCAACTTATTTGAAGATTGAAGGTCTGACTAGCTCCAGGTCCCCCAGAGCCGTCCATTGCACCGATTGGCCTAAATACAAAATAATCACGGAAGACTGCTGTCGTGACGGTACCTCCTGCAACCTAGAGGGCGCGATAAAGGATGCCATAGAAACAACCACGCATTCGTCTTTGAAGAGTTCTGCCCGCACCAATTTCGACATCGAACTCGAGAAACTTCGAGCAATTCGCCGTCGTGCGGAACGAAGATATAGACGCACGAAGTCCATCCATGACTTGAGATTGGCTAGACGAACACAAAAGAAAATACAGCGTCACATGAACAAGCTGGCTTTCCGACAATGGGTATCCTTTTGCGAGTCCCTGGATCCGCGAAAACCTTTATCGCTTATATGGAGGACTGTTCGTGGCCTTCGCACAACCTTTGGTCAGGGCCACCCGTTTAAATCTCTGGCACTACATCTACAATGTAGGGAGATTGATGTCGCTGAATCTTTCTGCAGAAAGATTGCTGGCGAGGCAAATTCCGATGGAACGGGAACGGGGACGCTCGACCACCCACTGTTCTCACGCGATCCCCGCATGGAGTGCCCGTTTTCTATGGAAGAACTAGAAGCTGCGCTGGCTTTGTGCAGGCGTTCTTCAGCGCCAGGACCTGATGGCATTACGTACCGTGCCCTGTGTAACCTAGGAGACCAAGCTCGGAAAGCACTCTTGCTCCTATACAACGACTCCTGGCAGACGGGTACGGTTCCGCAGGAATGGAAGTCAAGTCGCCTCATTCCACTTCTCAAAGCTGGCAAGTCGCCTTTGGACATTTCCTCATACCGTCCTATCGCACTTGCAAGTTGCGTTGGAAAAACAATGGAAAGAATGATTTTAACACGTCTGGAATGGTACTTAGAGTACTATGAAATCTACCCAGACGCTATGACCGGATTCAGGCGTGGCCGTTCGTCTACAGACAACGTTGTTGACTTGGTAACATTTGCGCAACACCAGAAGGCCTGTAAACGACTATCTGCTGCTCTGTTTCTAGACGTTAAGGGGGCTTACGATAATGTCACCCATGAAGCCATCCTTGGCGCGTTAGAAGCAGTAGGACTTGGTGGTAAGATATATATGTGGGTGCGCAGCTACTTACAGAGAAGATCATTCTACGTGCACACTGAAAATGGCCCTACATCCGAGCATTACGGTAGCCGAGGAGTGCCTCAAGGCGGAGTGCTTAGCCCGACGCTTTTCAATCTAACCCTTATTGGATTAGTTGACAACCTGCCAAGCACCGTACAACTTTCCATCTATGCGGACGACATCTGCATTTGGGCATCAGGTGTAACACGACTTCAGCTTCGCGCTCGGCTTCAGAAGGCAGCCACAATGACATCTTGCTACCTTCGTCAACGAGGACTTGAAATTTCATGTGGAAAGTGCGCAATGGTGGCATTCACCAGGAAGCCAATGTCTGCTTACGGAATATCAATTAACAGACAACTTATACCATACAGCAGAAGTCACAGGTTCCTGGGAGTCGTAATTGACAGAGACCTGTCTTGGACTCCGCACGTGAATTACGTGAAAAAGCGGCTGTCTGCTATCTGTCACCTGTTCAGGTTCCTTGCAGGAAAAAGTTGGGGAGTATCCATACACGGTATGTTACAGCTGTACATGGTGCTGTTCGTTGGATTCCTTCGGTACAGCCTGCCTGCAATATCCAACACCTGCAAGACTAACCTCCGCATGATTCAAAGCATTCAAGCCCAAGCCCTTAAGATATGTCTTGGCCTACCACGCAGTGCGTCAACGGCTGAAACCATTGCCATTGCCCAGGATTACCCAATCACGACGCACATTGCCGTTGAGACAATGCGTACGCATCTCAGACACTATGCTAGGACCCCTTCCCACCACCTGGCGAGCCTCACTGCTGAAAGGACCTGCTCGACATTTAGCGCTACTGTCAGTGCACATCGTGCATCGTTTACTTCAGGGTC
>NC_051164.1:84314073-84324073 GCF_013339745.2 Dermacentor silvarum
TAAAAAAAAAAGAACTTTCGCCGGCCTGTCCACTTTGTGAAGATGGTTAACCAGCTAAGCTGAAACGTGTGGCCTTGCTGTTTATCCCTGGGTTAATCCCGAGGGGGTTCATTAAAGTATTTCTCAATTATGAGGTTACACACACGTTTGGCTGCGACGGCGAGCACGTCGTCACTGATGGTATGCCCGCAGTCCGCCGTTATCGCTTGCGTTCGATGTCTCGAGTTCGCTAGGCGCCGTGGTTAGCAGTACTCGGCCGCCATTGCCGCTTGCGATTCTTCGAAATAAAATTGCTTCAAAATTAAATCTGTCCGTCATGTAAGACAATGAACGGCTCATACCCCGTAAACTCGGCCTCCCCATTACGACGACAGAAGAGAACTGAAATTCTACGATGGAATGATGAGCGGCAACGCAGCCACTTGTGGAAGGAGACGACGACGCTCGAGCCAACGTTCACAGTACACAGGCGATTTCGCCTAGAAATATGAAGCTTGGCTTAAAAAAACAAAAAAAAAAAAAAAAGAAAATTTATCTTGTGGCCGAGTCACAATCTCGCTTTCAATAATTTTCGCAGTAGACCGCTGTGGCTAATTTTATGCAACATAAAGCTGTTCAACATTACCACAATGCCAGGTACACACATGTTATGTACATTCTGAATTGCAGTGTGACGCGTTCCAGATTCGAAACCGTGACCGTGTTGCCCGCAAGAGAACGTAGCAAACGAAGCACGCCAACTCCCAACAAGTGAATGATTCTGCAAAAGGCGAGGATAAATATGTCTCATGAAAGCGAAGAATCAAAACGGAGCAATGAAGCGCAATATTATAGGCTGTGAAGAATGGCCTAGGCCATCCACTCCATGATACCGCAATTCCTCACGTGAGACAGCCGATGTCATGCGATGCTAACGCCTAACAAACCCAACAAGCATTTTTTGTTACCTCGAGTCGTAGTTAATTTTATGCATATGCAAGATTTGAGTTTCAATTTTCGGCGACAACCGTATGCCTGGAAGTTGGCGCCACCAGAATATTCTCCCGACATTTGGCTCACGATCACACATGACTCGCCCGACATTTTGATTCGCCCGACAAGACTAAGCTAAAGGGGCCCTAAAGTGAACCCGTTGTGACAAGGGCGCTCGGAGAACAAGTTATTAAGGCTCTGAAGGCGTCAGGACTTGATCTTGAAAAGTGTGTTGGTATAGGCACCGATGGCTGCAGCGTCATTGTCTCAGGTTTGTGGCGCTGTATCTGAAATGAAGCACTCTGCACCCAATGCTGTGCACTGTCCTTGCTTCAACCATGCGCTTAACTTGTCATTGTAAAAGTCATCGAGGCTTCAATCCATTAGGAAAGCTGTCGGTCTTATGAAGGAGGGAATTTCCTTCTTTGTAGCGTGACCAAAACAAACTATTGTTCCGAAGACCATCCTTGGTGGCCAACTAGAAGCCCTCTGAGATAGAAGATGGGTTGAGCGACACGACAGTGTTATCCGTTTTCGGGATTCACTTGGAAGCGTGGCGAAAGCTCTTGATAATGTTTCCAGCTGGATAGAAATGCACAGCTCTTGCGAAAGCTACGACAATCCGTGCAGCAATCAGTGACGGCGAATTGCTGTTTGCAGTTATTTGCTTGGAAGATATGCAGACGCATACGCTTCCGCTTAGTCGCCTGTTCCAAAAAGAGTGCGTTGACGTCCGAACTGCTAAGAACGCGTTGGTAGACACCATGGCTGTTTTTGATAATCGAAGAGTGGACTCTACCGAAGCATTTTCGCAGCTCTACAAAGACTCCGTCGCTTTCGCGGACGATCTGGTAACGGAGATTTGGACCCCACGTGTAACTAAAAGACAGACGTACAAGGCGCAACGTACCTACGCTTGATGTAGAGAGCTACCACAAAACGGCAGTGTACACTTCATTACTGGACAACGTGCTGACCGTTTTAAAAGCGAGATTCCCAGTTGAGGAGGAAGGTGCCTACGAATTGTTCCTTTTTGTGCCATCTCAGATATACGACACAAAAGAGGACGACGAGAAAGCTCTCGCAAATATTGCTCAGCAATATTCCGCGTTCGTGGGGACAAATGCCTCCCCGACAGCAAAGATAGGTCACGCTGAGCTGGGTTTATGGCGGCAGAAATGAATGCGCGAGGCCGAAGATGGAGTTGAAGTTCCCACTACTGCTGTTGGGTCGCTGGGCGTGTGCGATAGGGAAGTCTTTCCATTATTATATACATTCCTGCAGATGCTGGCCAAAAGGTATTTCTGTGCGCTAAGACATTTGAAGACTTGGATGCGTTCTCAAATGAGCGAACGGCACTTGACTAGACTGGCATTGTTGCATGCTCATACGGACATTGTCAAAAAATAATTGAGCTGTTCGCAACCAAAGAATAGCGGACAGCGGGAGTTTGTTATCTAAGTAGCTTTCATAGGTTGGGTCTTTGCAAGGTTAATTGCAGAAGATTAGAACCCTAAAGCTTTTATAACAAACATATGTGAACAATGTTATCGCAAATGTACATCTTTGTTCTTGTATAAATATAGTCTGTCTTTCCGTTGTATGCGTTGCTTTTCGCTTTTCTGTTCTCGTTCGTTAAGATTGTCGCCTGTTCCGATGTAGTTGTATGTTTATTTTTAATACACGTTATTGTAGCAGTTTCGTTCTCTCGACATATCTGCATTATATTTGAACTTTTTTTCTCCCAGAGTTCACTTGTTGTCCATGACTCGTGAGTGTTACGCTACTTCCCCACAGGCAAAGCTCGGCAGGGCATTTAGTGTAAATGAAAAAATCACCGCACTCTTCTGGTTAAAGCTGCTTGTATAATTTTGCTAATTCCTTCTTGTATTCACACTTGTAGCCGATATTATCCAGATGCCCGTATAAAATATTTTCAGTGTTTAGTGCTGTTACAAGGTTGTACCTAGCCCACCGGTGTCAATAAATTGCTTTCAAACTTGTCACATGGTTGTCTGCTTGTCGATGAAAAACGGCACTAAGGGATGGAACTTAGAAGAAATCATGGCCACTTGGTTAAGACGTGTGCTTAATTGCGCAACCCCTCCCCCCCCCCCCCCCTCTTAGGCACCTGGATCCGCTCCTGCGACGACATATCGATAATGACATGTAGATGATGACTACACCAACATGCTGAGCACAACTACATGATTAGATGATTTTCATGTCGGTGCGCGGGAGCGGAGGCTTCATCATCCGCCCGGGGATACTTCATCATCCGCCCGGCCCCGGGCCTCATACTTCGAAAACTACAGACCCATCAAGTGGCCAGGGCGATCGTCCAAGCCACCGGAGGGGCGCCGACCTGCAAGGGGGACGATTTCATCACCCGCCTGCGACCCGGCTCGAATATCATCATCGTGAGCACCCCTCACGAGGGTACGGCGGCCACCCTCATGAAAATTATGAGCCTCACGTTCCACGGACGATCACACCCTGTGAAGGTGTATCTATCAACACCCGAGGACCTGCTTAAAGGTGTCGTACACGGCATCGACGTAGGTACCAGCGAAGAAGAGCTTATGGCGAATCTTCGAGTCCGCACACATGGAGTCCGCATCGTGCGGGCCCGTATGCTTGGTCAATCTCAGACAGCCCTGCTCCACTTTGAGGGACCCCAGGTGCCTAGATTTGTGTACTTCTACGGAGGGGAGATGCCTTGCCGAGACTACCAGCCGACAAGGCAGTTCTGCCCCATCTGCAGAACCACCGGACATCGACCAGACGTCTGCCCCAACCCAACGGTTCGCGCGTGCAATACCTGCAACCACCCTAACCCAGAAGCCGGTCACACTTGTGTTCCGAAGTGCGCCCTGTGCGGAGGGGCCCATCTCACGGCCGCAAAAGACTGCAACAATAAACTAAAGCGCATTCGCCCCCGAGGGAAACCAGCCTCCACCACCGCCCCCAAAACCCAACGACATCCCCGCCCACGGTGGTTCAGCTCCGAGCGGGAAGACTCCGACTCCGACTACTCGGAGTTGTCGATGACCTGCAGATCCCGGTCCGGTTCCAGCCCGAGGTCCAGGTCCCGCTCCTGTTCGCGGCCCCGGCCTCATTTCCGGTCGCCCAGACGGCGATCTCAGTCGACGTCCAAGCAACAGCAGCAGGGTACACCCATCATAGCGGCGCCCAAAGATAAGGGGTCCCAGCAAAACCAACGGAAGACCAAGGCAGCCTCACCCAAGAGAACCAACACCAAAGAACAAGAGGTAAGCTGGGCAGCAGTAGCCTCCCCCTCGTATAAAAAACCACAGACGCCACCGCCCACGAAATTCGAACAGGAACTCGCGAGCATGCGCGCACAGATACAAACACTAACACAAGAAAACAGACAACTCAAACAACAAGTGATACAGCTCACACAAAAACCACAAGAGATGGCACCACACCAGGCCATCATTGACCTAAAAACCAATGTCGATGCCATTCAAACCCAGATGCAAGCCTTCATGGATGCTACACGCGCCCAGATGGAACAAATAACACAGACTGCCCTACAACGCACAGAGGCAGCAATCAAGCACATGGAAGCCGCTGTAGACAGCAAGCTTAAGAGCCAGCTTCACTCCATAAAACTGCGAAAAACACTACGACAGAACCTCTGCAAAGTCACACCTGCGGCAGGACATAACCGACACCAACACCCATCACCGACCATAACATCACCGACCACAACACCCAACAATGCCTAGACCACACAAGCAAGTCAAAGAAAACTTAGAAATTTGGCAATGGAACTGCCGTGGGTACCGAAGGAAAAAAGGGCTACTGACACAATTGATCGCTCAATCCTCAAAGCCGCCAGGGGTCATAGCCCTACAAGAGCCCGGTACCCGACCAACACTACATGGCTACGAGGAATACCACGCAAGTCAAGACGACAAATGGAAGGTAGCCACACTCGTGGACAAAAACATAACAACTATACAACACACATCTATACACGACGTAGACGTACAACATGTACTCCTAGAATTCGTGTACAAAGGCAATCAGACAAAGAGTGCCTTTGTTCTAAACGTCTACTGCCCCCCCCCAGCCAAAGGCGGGCAAACATTGACAAACTCTTCAGGGACACTCTCCGCCTTGCCAAAGATCGCCCTCTGGTAATCATGGGCGATTTCAACGCTCAGAACACGCTATGGGGGTATCAGAGGCAGGACTGGAAGGGTCTCCAGCTAGAAACACTAATGGAACAGAGTCACCTCACACTGATCACAGACCCGAACACTCCGACGAGGGAAGGGAACAGCGTAACACGCGACACCACTCCCGACCTCACCTTCATCACACAAACCACGCGAGCCGAATGGCTCAACACACTCGAAAACTTAGGCAGCGATCACTACATACTGAACATAACGCTACAAACCGGACGCCTACGCAGGCAAATCGGCACAGCCAAAATCACTGACTGGCGAAAAATTAGGGAAGCCCAAGAACAGGACACAGACACAATCACGAACCTGGAAGACTGGTGCGACAACCTCCGTCGACAGAAACAACACCATACAAAGGAAATCGCCAGAACGGAAGAGACCCCAGAAGTGGATCCCCACCTACTACACCTGTGGGACGCCAAACGAGGTCTCACCCGCCGTTGGAAAACACAGAAGTACAACAGGAAACTGAAGACACGCATAGCACAAATAACAGCGGAAGCAGAAGAATATGCCATGCAACTCGCCTCGGCGAACTGGTATCGATTCTGCGACTCCTTCGGTGGCACCCTGGGTACCGCCAAAACGTGGCACATACTCAAAGCCATCCTGGACCCCACCAAAACCAAAGGAGAGGGGCACAAGGCCCTGGAGCGGCTACTACACACCTACCCAGGCAGCCAACAAGACCTCATCGACGCCATCAAGAACAAGTGCTATGGAGATCCAGCTCCCACGCAACCATGTACAACACCATACATGGGACAACCCAACCCACTTTTGGACGAACCCATCACAGAAAACGAGGTGAGAGCGGCCATCGCAGCCACCACCCGTAACACAGCGGCGGGCACGGACCGTATCACGAACGCCATGATCAGAAACCTTAGCGACAAGTCCATCTCCGCGCTCACGGCCTTTCTCAACCAACACTGGGAACAAGGTACGGTGCCGGCGATGTGGAAACACGCACGCATAATCATGATACCCAAACCGGGGAAGAAATTGGCAATTGAAAATCTGAGACCAATCTCGCTCACATCCTGCCTCGGCAAGGTGTACGAGAAAATCATACACAAGAGACTACAGGGACACTTAGAAGACAACAAGCACCTGCCAGACACCATGTTTGGTTTCCGCGGAGGCTTGTCCACACAAGACGTTTTACTGCAAATCAAGGAAGAAGTCCTCAGCAACGTTCCCCGCAGCGGCGAACATGCCCTCCTAGCAATCGACATCAAAGGAGCTTTCGACAACGTCAGCCACCAAGGAATCCTAGAAGGGCTCGCCAACACCAACTGCGGTGAGCGAACGTACAAGTACGTTCAGAGCTTCCTAAGCCACCGCACGGCAGAGCTGAAGATTGGGGAGATCCAGACTGCAGTATACCACCCTCCCAACAAGGGCACACCACAAGGAGCAGTCATCTCACCCACGCTCTTCAATGTCGCCATGATCGGCCTCGCAAGAAAACTGCAGGACGTAGAAGGCCTCCGCCACGCCTTCTACGCAGACGACATAACACTCTGGACCACAACAGGGTCCCTTATTGAAAAAGAAGAACGGCTGCAAACTGCAGCTGACCTCATCCAAGAATACGTCAGCCAACGGGGACTACAATGCTCGCCCGAGAAATCTGAACTCATACGAGTCTGGCGAGGCCGGGGTAACCACACAGTCCCCACAGACCCAACACGAAAAATCGAGGTACACCTCAACGGGAGCCTCATACCAGAAACGTCATTGCTCAGGGTGTTGGGCATGTGGCTGCAGTCTAACCAGCGTGCTACACACACCCTTACGCTCCTCAAAACCAGTGTCAAGGCGATATCACGCATGATATCCCGTGTAACATCGAAGAATAGAGGCATGAAGGAAGGGGACACACTCCGACTGGTCAAAAGCCTGGTGGTGAGCAGAATCACATACAGCCTGCCCTACTACCATCTCACACAATCCGAGACGAAACAGGCCGACACGCTCTTGAGGATGGCTTTCAAGACCGCTCTCCGCCTGCCGATGAGTACATCGACTGAGAAATTATTGGCGCTGGGGTTACACAACACCCTCAGCGAACTCACAGAAGCCCTTCACGTCTCACAACAACAGAGACTTGGGCGGACTCACACGGGCCGGCAGGTCCTACAAACTTTGGGCTTCAAAGCCACAACACGAACCCAAGAAACCTGCACGATACCTCGTCACGTCCAGGACAGGTATCACATTGCCCCAATACCACGCAACATGGACCCTAACCTACACTCCGGAAGGAGGAAAGCAAGGGCCCAATACATAGAGAAAACATTCAGGTTCGATACCACGGCTCGTTTTACGGACGCCGCTATGTACGGAACGAATAAAAAGGGCGCAGTGGCAGTGGTATGCGACCGCCGAGGCCACGTCACCTCCAGTGCATCGACCCGCCCCTGCACGATCACGGAAGCGGAAGAACTGGCCATCGCGTTAGCCATCCGCGAAGGTCAACACGCAAAAAAACCACTGACGATCCTCACGGACTCCCAGCAGGCCTGCCGCAACTTCCTACAGGGAAGAATCGCAAGACCTGCGGCACAAGTCCTAGCCCAAATACCTAAGGAGGACACTGACGACAACACCATCATAACCATCATTTGGATACCGGGTCACGCTGCCATCACGGGTAACCTGTATGCCGACAGAGCAGCTCGAGAATTTGCATATAACCGAGCACTCATCACGCCGACTGCAGATGACCCTGACCCAGTTGACCCCGAGTATTCAGCAATCCTGAACTACCACAGAGGGAGTCGCTTGCGATATCCCCCACCCCATCGAATACTAAAGACGGAGGATGCCGCTGCCTGGCGTAGGCTCCAGACAGGCACTTACACGAACCTACACATATTACATCGCCTGCACCCCACAGCCTACAGGGACGAATGCCCGTGGTGTGGGGCCACACCAACCCTATACCACATTACGTGGGAGTGCACGCTACACAACATAGAACACCATTACACGAACACCACGAGGGAGCAATGGGAGGCACTGCTGTCCAGCTCGGCCCTCGACGACCAGCTCAAGCTGATCCAGAGAGCAGAGAAGATGGCAAGAGCCAGCGGAGCCCTGGACTAGGGGCCCCGACCATTAGCGATGCCCCATTGGGGCAAGACAAAACTATATTTGAATTAAAGTTTATCTATCTATCTACAGGATTAGACAGCGACAGCAATATGACGCCTATATGACGGTGACTACGGCGTCGGTGGCATAACTGCTTAACTGCTGTGGCAGTAAGCATTTGTGCAGAAACCATCAACGATGATCGTCAATATAAGCGAATAATCTGAACGAACCAACAAACAAATGACTGGACGAGTGAACTAATGAACGAATGACTCAACGAGTGAACTAATAATCGACTGAACTAAGGAAAGAACGAAAGAACAAACGAACAAACGAACCAACGAGCCTTTTTCTTGGTCAGTCCGACCACCAAACATCGACCACCGACCACCCACGAAAACGGGCGAAAGACGCCAAAAAGGCTATTCTCCTAAATGTTGCAGCCATAAACATTCTGCAGGCCACGCTGCAACGTTTTTCTGACACAGCAGTTAAGTAGTTGTGCTACCAACGACATAGTCATCACGTGGTCATGCCCACGTCATTGTGTCGTAATCATGTTATCATGCTCAGCATGTCGCTGATTATTATTATCATTATTAACAGCGGAGCTGTTTAAGCCGGCCGTTAATCTGTTAGTCGTCCACAAAAAATGTGGGCCGATCCTGGCGATCGTGCAGGAATGGTCCAATTGCAATTTCACCTACCCCTGTGAACTAGTGAAGCTCAGCCTGGCTAAGTCTAGCTAAGCATGGGTGGGACTACTTAAGCTTAGAAAGTCATCGATAGCCAATCGACAGCCAATCAATGGCTACCGATTGTTTCTAATATTACCCTAGTGCTTCTACGTACACAGAAGAAGCTCTTTCCCATGATGATAAGGTCACTCTCCAAAGATACTCAGTGACATAAGCACGTAGCCGCCACAGCAGAGAGTACATGGCTGTCTTTGACCGCCTACCCAGAGCTTCGGAACTGCGCTTTCTTTCAAAATTACAGCTGCCTCGATTATTTCCTAGACACGCGTGATTACAATGTGTCCTACTTGTCTATGCACACACACCTGTCATCAGCATTCTTCCCTCGACAAGCATCACACATCGTCTTCGTCCTCGTGGTATCTCTACGAAGACGTCTCACAGTGCATCCGCCTGACTTGGTGTTTGCATTTCAGAATAGCTTCTGAAAGTGTAGTGCACAACTATAAAAAAAAAAAAATGCACGAGGTGAAGGTTGTGAACGCTGCATAAATTTACCCGTTGCATGGGGTGCAATAAACAATTGTACGCATCACCATTAGTTGTTTCTTTCTGTGTCGGTGTTATCTGGACGATGTGATTGTCTTTTCACCAACTTTTGCGAGTCATCTAACGCGTCTGTCGGTCATTCTGGCTGTTTTCCGACGCGCTGGCCCGCAATTGAACTTATCCAAGTGCCGCTTTGGACGTCATCAAATTACCGTTCTTGGTCATCTCGTCAGTGCCGCTGGCGTCGAACCCGACCCGGACAAGATTCGCGCTGTACGGAACTTTCCTATTCCACCTTCTACCG
This sequence comes from Dermacentor silvarum, assembly GCF_013339745.2. Taxonomy (NCBI): domain Eukaryota; kingdom Metazoa; phylum Arthropoda; class Arachnida; order Ixodida; family Ixodidae; genus Dermacentor; species Dermacentor silvarum. Next base: position 84,323,925 of record NC_051164.1, read on the forward strand.
CAGACGTAAGAAGCTTTGTGGGACTATGCTGACATTTCCGTCATTTCATCAAAAATTTTGCCGACACCGCTCACCCACTCACCGATTTACTTATGAATGACGTTGCATTCACGTGGGGCCCTGCTAAAACCAAAGCCTTCTCCGCCCTC
>NC_051164.1:84986625-85099635 GCF_013339745.2 Dermacentor silvarum
AAACTTCATATTACCTTACTAAATATTTGATTTTACTTTCTCTTTACTCATGATTCTCCTTCTCGCCTCCTTCTTTTCATGTTCCAGCACTTATGCATCGCCAGTGAGACACCGCAATCGTGATCTCGGGCTCTTGCATGATGACGTGTTTGCAACGCCAACACGTAGCGCTGACACGCGAGTCGTAATGCGGCATCGCAAGTGCCACACGGAACCCGGGAGGGCAGCGTCGCGCAGCAAAAGCGCATCATCATCGTCGCAGCAGCACCAGCACGAACCCAAGTTCTCGCGGTCAGGACGCTTGCTGAAGAAGAGTTGGCGGCACTCATTTAACTCCGATGACGACAGTTCAAGGTCAGTACCTACACATAACGAATCTTTGCATCTGTTGCCCGTTAGCGAAAATAAGTGCACACATGAATAAAACACAAAGAAATGTAGAGTGATCAGTGCAGACTAATATGTTTAATAAGTGCTTTGTGCAATGCTTCCGAAAAGCTACACTGCAGAGAAGGCCGAGTTAATCTCATGACAGACGAATGTATTCTGTACCTCCTCAACAAACTCCTCACCTCTCCCTTTTATCCATTGTCGTGGCTCAATGTCATGCAACTTTCCGCTGCTGAGCCCAAGGTTGAAGATTTGGTTCTCGACTCAACAGTGGGCACATTTAAGTGGCGGGTGATCTTTGTGTGCACATCAAAGAACCCCGTATGGTCAAAATTGATTGTGATCCCAACACTACAACATCTCATGGCCCCTGTGTTTCTTTGGTATGTTAAACCTCATCGGTTGTCGAAACAACAAGTCATGCTCTTCTAAGGTAATCAGGTTCACACAACAAGAAGCACCAGAGCAATGCAAAGGTGGGGACGTGGATAGTAAGTGGGCATGGATCTTCTGATAAGGGTGGTTTGGCAGACTATGCATTCTCTTTTCTTCCAGTGCATTAATTGTTACTGACTGTGTCTGATGTTGAGGTAGAACAGTCGTCTTGCCACTTCTCTGGTGGAAGTGGGGCAGTGCTTACTCTTGTCGAGCACCTCGATGCTGCTGCTGCTCTCCTTAATTAAAGTCATTGTTGTCTTGCTGCAGTGAGTCGCAAAGGCAGACGACACCCCGGAGCAGACGCAAGCTCGATATGAACGCAGCATCCGGGCAAGTGACTGAAAAAACTGGCAAGAAGGAGCATTCCAACTTCAGTGATGAAAACCCTGCTCCACAGAAAAGTCCTGCGCCGAAGGACAGCGACGCTGCAGTTGTTGTTGAAAAAAAGAGGAGCCGCTCGTCTCGAAGGTCCCAAAAGAACACACTGGAGCTGTGCGCCAAGGCAACCAGGACGCCACGTAGCAAAAGCCGGGGCGTGGCATTCTCGGAAGTTCTTGACAAGGCGCCAAAAGTTGGGTGAGTTCTTGCATTTTGTTTTGGCTTTGGCTTGTGCCGAGCGTGGCAAGCTTGCAAGTGTGGCGTAATAGAGGGGAAACTTCAATGGTACATAGTGGCCTTTTGTTAATTCGACTCGGGCTAATTCGATGTTTTGGTTAATTTGATCCCTACCATAGGTCCTGGCCAGCAGCAATACATTTGTATAGGCCGTAACTTTTGGTATTTCAGTCTTGAAATTGAACCTCACCAGATAATTCGAACTTGACTGGTCGGTACAAAAGTGCCTGACCTCACCCATGACCGCAATTGGGACGCAATGGCTGTAGTGTCTGTCTCGGTGGCGCTAGGTAGGATAAATGTACCGAACACGTCATCTCCCATAAACCCCTATTTTTGGCATGCCCCAGGAAAGTTTTCCAAGCAAGAACAGTAGCTCCCAATAAATAATTACAGTATTTACCCAATTCTAATGCACAATGTTTTTTTACCAAGAAAATTGGTCTGCGTAAGCAAGATTGCCTGTGCAGTGCAATCAGATACAAAACTAGAATGGCGTTTACAATACGCGACTGTCAGAGCCAGCTTAACGACCATTATCGCCATTGCCACCATATCAAGAGAGTAAGTTCTCGCGTAGCATGACAACACTCTGTAACTGAAAGCTCATTCAAGAGATTAGTTATTTTAAATACTGAGCTAGTGTCAAGAAGTTGCGTCATGTTTCTGGCGTTCCAGCGAATTGCATGGTTTGTAAGACAAACTAGTGAACTAAACTAGTGGCTGAATAGTAACTAGTCTAAACGTGGGCCGCCATCTCATTTGCAGTTGTTGCGGAGTCACTTTAAATGCAGAATATCAAATGCGCAATGGGCAATATGTTGTGGTCTATAGACAGTGAAAACTTGCTCTAAGAGTGATGGACGACTATGGACATTAAGTGCAAATAAATTTCAGTTCTGCAAACGTGGAGTTCACTGGTTCCATCTTTTTGTGATTGCCAGAATCGCGGCATGCTACATTTCTCTAGCTAAAAAAAAAAAAAAAGCTGGTGCAGATTAGATCTCTTTTTTGAGGGGAGCTCTAATGACACATCTACATTATTTTTCTGCTGCAAACTCATAAAAAGTGGGTGCTTGTTCAACTTGGGGGCGTGTTAGAATCTTCCAAATGCTGCTAAATGAAGCAGTGGTGTGCTGTGGCATTTTTTCTGCTTCTTCTTTAATTCGACTCGCCGGATAATTCAATCAATTTCGTCGGTCCCGTCAGGGTTGAATTAACGTAAGCCGGCTGTAGTCACTAGCTTATTCTGCATAGTACATATTGTAGTAGTTGGCAAAAGTTTTAAGTGTGATCAAAACTATAAGGAACAGGAGTAATGCACATTCTCTGCATGATTTCAAGACCACTGCTCAAATGTTTTATTCTTGCAAAAAAGCTACATGTAGTGCATTCATGTTCTGCCTTTTCTGATTTGAAGCTGAGATGCAGTCCACAACCGTTACAATGGATCTGCATACAATATATTTTCAGATATCGCAGGCCATAGTTCTTGCATAGCTTGGTCTGCCTGGATTAGCAATGCAACAAATTTCACTCTTAAATCCAGCTATAATAGATTGTCTGCAACAGGCAAAACTTGAGCAAATTTCATCTAGGTGAGGCATATACAATGTACTTTGCTGCACCAATGTGTTGTACTTGTCATAACTGTTGCTAGCCCTACTCTTGCCCCCTTTCTTGTTCGTTTATGTCTCTCCTTCCTTTCCCTTTTATTCCCATGTCTTCCGAGCAGGTCATGCACGTCCCCCGTATCGAGGAACGCGAGAAAGGCACGGTCCATGGTGGATGACTCTTGCGAGACAACGCCACCCCGCAACAAGATGGCCGATCACTTGCGGCAGTCTCGGGCCGTGAAGTGCCACACAGAACCCAAGAGAGGTGCAGGTGCTAACGTCCCTACTCCCAGCAGGCTTGCATCAACGAGGTCTGGCCGCAAAGTGAGGAGCGTGCGCTACGCCGAAATCTCCTACTCCGATGAGGACGACGTGTTCACAAGGTTTGTTTATTGTCAGCGGCGTGATTCTTGCTTTCCCCTTTTTGCATGTTCAACCATTTCTGCAGTTTTTTATTGTACAGTTTTTCCAAGCTGATGTGGCCACTGGCAACAGTTAAGATGAAGATGAGATGTTGTAAAGCAGGGAGCAAGCTCACACTGGTTGTTTAAAGAGGAGGGAGGCAAGGAGGGGGAGCTGTTTAAGTTTAGAAGCAAGCAGAGCTGGCAAATTCAGTAACACTACCTCTGCTTGTGTGGATTATGAGCCGACATTGTAGTTACCAATGGTATTATTCACATTTGAAGCCTCCCCTTGGAGTGTGTAGAAATTGGATCTTTTTCAAACGTGTTGGAGCACGGTGCGGATTAAAATGGGGTTGGGAACATTGTAGTGATGAGGCCGAATGTTTGAGCTTTTCGTTCGCAAGATGTGCTTGTCATTAGCTATCAATATACATGAATTTCTCGTCAATCAATTCAGACACTGTTAAATGAAAACCATCAAAAGTGTTGCAAGCTAGGGGACATACCTGCCAACCCTAGCGAAATTCCCTTAAAGTTTAAAATTTGGGGTCATTCTGCTATATATCTAATGTATCGTCAAGTTTTACTGAAAATAAATTGCCGTATAAACGCGTATAAGGGTTGCACTTTTTCTTCTTCTGCTTCTTTTTTATTTTTTATTTTTTTATCCAGAATACTAGGGCCAATTTTCAGGGTGTGGCCTATCACGCGATGTGTTAAAGATTTTTTTTTTTTTTTCACATCCAAACAATGTACCAGTTAGCAAACGAAGAGCGTTTATTGCAGTATATGACATATACTCTCAATCATCGTCACTCTCCGAGTCCTCAGACTCCAAGCTGTGCTGTGTTGCGGTGCACACTCATCCCACAAGAAGTCTTCTTCGGCGCCGTCCAAGCTGTTCAAGATTCCAGTGACTTTAAAACTTCGGGATACGATGTCCGTCGACACCGAGCTCCACACGGACAGGATCCAGCCAAGCACAGTCGCAAGCAATGCCCTCTTGAGCCACCCGGTCGGCGTCTGCTCGTGGCTGCGGCTTGCCATCCATTCAGTGTACTGCCTTCGGAATTCAACCTTAAAAGGCCGATTTATGCTGACATCCAGTCGGCGTTTCCCTTTTACATTTGGCATTGCAAGACCGGTTCTGTTGTCATGTAAAAGCTATCCTGTGTGACCATTACAGTGCATACATTCAGTCTGAGTCAATGAACAAACAACCCAATGACACTGTATTACAGACTGAAAAATAAATGAAGAGCTGACAGCTTAGAGTTATAAAGAACACTTTGTTCACTGTGCACATCAAGGAAGCAGCTTATAGTTACTGATCAGTTTTTCCTGTACTGTTGTCACTTTTAACATTGTTAACAGGTTAACATTGTTCATCCTCACCAGATGTCTCTTTTATTTGTCGTAATCTTGATTAAGCTTGTTTATTGCAATCTAGTGAGATGGAGCGGAAGCAGACGCCACGGAGCAGACGGAAACTCGACCTTGGTGTCAAGCCGGGAAAGTTGCAGCTCAACAAGGGTGAGGAATGCGACACAAGCGACGATGAGGACCCCAACTTTGATGAAGTCTTCGCAAGCTCCTCCAGTGATGAAGAATACGATGACGTTGAGACACCAAAGAAGCAACACAAAGTACGTGGCAAAAACTGAAATTTAACTGCGAGAGAATACCGGGTGGGGTCGTACTTTAGGGTAGGAGTAAAAGCAGAGCCAAAGTAACATTAAACGCTCTTGGGAATCAACAATAAGGTTCCTTATTGTGAGGTGCACAGCAAGATTCTTGGTCTGTCGTGCTTTCATGCGTTGCTTCACATCTCTGGCAGCGATATTTCAAAATACCCTGAAGTGTTTGAAAATTCTAGCTAGCAATTCAAAGGACAGACCTTTGTGTTCTGTTTTCTGCTCCTTCCATGTATTGAACATCGTTAACATAGATTATATTTTAGTTTAATAGTCATGCTTTTCTGTTTTTCTTCACACATGACTTGATGGTTATATTGAAGCTGTTTTCAACATGAAATGTGTGCAATATGGTTTCTGGTTTATAATACAAATATTTTTAATCAAGGTCTGTGCCACATTTTTTTTTTTTTTACTTCACTCAGAAGCTGCCCTCCATGCGAACTCCACGCTCATCTGTGAAGAAATCACTTACCGGGACTCCACGAACACCACGGACTCCACGAACTCCGCGAACACCGCGAACCCCAAGGCTGTCAACACTGTGCCTCACTCCGTCTATTCCAAGAAGGAGTCAAGCCATCGAGGGACCGCAGACGCCACTCGACATAGCCAAGTCACGGTGAGACGTGGGCTGACGATGCCTTAACTTTGATGCTCTTGTAGGCTCTGAAGTTCACCTCACAATGCATCACAGTTTAAAAGCACGCAGAGCTGAAACAAAACACTTCAGTTCTTCCGTTTTTGAACGGGACAAATTGCTGCATCCTGCATCATGGTCCTCTTGTTCCACTCGTAATTCAATGCTTTTAAAGTGCGAAGTTGCTGAGGCGCCGTGAACTCGTAACTAGCCTTGACAGCACGAAGACTCGCAAAGTGTTTTTCAGTGGTGCACATGTGCCAAGCTCAAAGCCCACACTCACGCTGCAGCTCCAAGCTGACCACGAAGCTAAGAACGAGCTTCTTTTTGGCACCACTGTGATAGTTGCAGTTGTGCGAAGGAGTCCCGAGACCGAACCCCAGCTAGCTCTTTCAGGCGACACATGCACTGGTCGCCTACTTCTCTCTTGTGATGCCGCTGCCACTTTCTTGAGAAGGGATCACTCGCAGATGGAGTGACAAAAGCTCCCACAAGTGTTACTCTTCTAACAGTGTTCATTGCCCACCAACCTATTTTCCGTTCAATTGGCCACAGCGGTTCACTGGCTGCGGCATTCTACTGCCGAGCATAGGGTCGAAGGTTTGTTTCCCAGCTGTAGTAGCTGCCATCTGACCGAGGCGAATAGCAAACACACCTGTGTAGTCAAATGAAGTCGGGTGTTCGTGAACATTGTTGCTGACATTGACGTGTTCCCGAGGCCAAAAATAAGTATTATGAGGAAGTGAGTTTCTAGGCAAGTTAAAGAACCTTGCCGTCAACGTGTCACTCCTAACGCGGCATTCCTCCTCCTTTCGCATGCTTACGAACTCGCAGACTGCACGTGTCTGCTGTGCCAACTTGTCTTCCGTGCCGAGAGCAGGAGTTTGCAGACATCTACTCGTTCATTGAGGGCAAGCTGCAAGATGGTACTGGAGGGTGAGTCACCGAAATTCTTCGCTCGTTTTTTGTACCCTCTTGCATGAAAATAGAATTGAGACTGATTTATCATGAGGGCGCCAGTGAAAACACAAATTTTTGTCTCCAGTTTTCTTTTCATGCTTATAAGGAGGTTAGATTCATATTTTAATTAATTGGACTATGATTCTTGGCTCTATGGAAACAACCATCGAGCACTATTGATGTTCATCACCGAAACCAGCCTACATTTCTATATTTAATAGTTTATGCAGTTGGGCGAACTTTCGAAATGGGAAAAAAAAAAGTGCAATAGGGCCACGTAGTATTCTGCTTTTGGAACTAAAACTTTCAAGCTAGCCTGCAAGGCCCACAATGCGAGAGGCACCGTGACAACAGTTGTTGGTGTCCTAGCTTCACGTGCTTGCTCATTAGTGCATTCATTCACATGCTCATGTCTCGGGTGTGAGTGAGCGTGACTCATTGCTGTTTGCAAATATAAAGCCGTAGCTCAGGCCCTCTGTGTTTATGTACATGTGAAGTTCACAGAGGTCACCTCAGGAAACTGCTCAGTCGTTATGAATTTAAATGTGCTGCATTTAAGACATAGCAAGTTCTATAGCGACTGCTGGGATCAGATTTTTTTATTTAGGCCCTTGGATGTTTTAGGTAAAGAAAAAATGAAATTACCCCAAAAGAAATAATGGTGCCAGCACATTCACAACCAGGGTTCTTATTTATTTATACCTCACAGGTGCATGTACATTTCGGGTGTGCCTGGCACGGGCAAGACGGCTACCGTTCACGACGTCCTTAGAGTGCTGCAAGAGTCTGTTGACGGTGGCTACACTCAATCCTTCAAGTTCGTCGAGGTCAATGGCATGAAGCTCACCAACCCCGCACAGTGCTACAGTCACATCCTCAGGGTGAGTCAACACATTTTATGGTCACAAAGCACGTTTGCTGCAGCGAAAGGGTGTGAAATTGAACGACAAAGGCTTCAACAAGTTCACTTCAAAAGTGCCTTACATTATTTTTTTAATGTGGTAAATATACTCGTCTGTATTCTATTTGATACTTAGCAGGCAATGCCGCTAAGGCAAGTATATTAGGATTGTAGTAATCGACCAATTCACTCGTTTTGTAGTGAACTGTCTTTTGACCTGTGACAGCTTTTACAGGTTGATTTATTTAATGTTGATGTTAATGTTACGTCAAATCATGCATTGCTTTTAGACTTCGCGCTTCCAGTATGTGATTCATTATGTTTTGGCTGCAAATGCTGGCAGTGTGCAGTGGAAGTTGTACAATGCATGCACTTGTACAATGTGTCACTCTGCTTGTCGTTGCGTGGCCAGTAGGTTCAGATCTGCGATGTCTTCTCTGTGACAATTGCTTCATATATTGTGACTGCGTAGCAATGTGTAAAGTCCGCACTGCTGTCATATAGTACACAGCACTTATTGGTTTAGAATGTGGGTAGTGAAGAATATTGCCCTAGCTTCCACAGCGTTGTCTGCTAAGTGAGAAACAGAGTATAGTCGCTAGACAATGCTTGTGTGAACAGCTCAGTCGAATGTTACTTCTGTACAAGCAAGCAGGAAGCCTATAGTTCTGCTCAAATGACCAGCTACCCTTTTCTTTGACTTTGAAATCCCCACTAGCTTCCTTGCATACTTCAATGCACTAATACAGTCGACTTCTGTTAATTCGACCCTGACAGGCATCGCTGCTGAGGATCAGCCCATTGGACCTAGACTTCCAGAAATAACATTTTTATTGCAGTTGGATTCTTTTTTGCAGTCGCCCCATCCCCTTTTGTTGCGCTCTACGTGCACCCTCACTTACTGCAAACCCATGCCGCTTGCTACTGAGAGGCTGGTTTTTCCGCAAAGCTTCCCAGTGGCTGAGCGCGCTTTGCAGGGGAAATTTCACCAGCAGCATGAAATTATCGCAAAACCAGACACACATTCTTAGATTACGTAGAACTAAATGCTAAGAACCTTGTTTGCTCCCGCACAGCCAGTAATATATTCGATTTGCTTCGGATATTCGTATCCAACCAAATATTTGAAAATTTTTGAATTCGTCGTAGGAAGTCACGTCCTACCAGCAGAGCCAAAAATGGAGAAATCTCACGAGTGGTAAAGCAATGGCACCATCTAGGAGTGGAGAGTGATACTACCAACGTGTCAATGCTATGGCCTCCTAGATCGGGCAAGTCAACAACACAGTTGGAGACTGTGCTGATGCTTAATTTCAGCACAGCAATGTGCTGTGGAATGAGGGGCAGCATTTGATTCGTAATAACCCTGTCTGTACGAGGCACATTCCGAGGCTTCTTGGTGGGAAGTTTTCGTAAGGCGAGGTGCTTTTAACATCGGACACATTTCACACCTTCCTGAATAGATTTTCGGGCACCTTTAATATGTTATTTTTTGCTCGTACTGACCTAGTGACCGTAATGACACTGCTCTCAAGACCGAAGCGCCTTACCATGGCTGCCAGAGCACATTACATGAGAAACAGAAAAATAGAGAAGCCTTATGCCTGGAGCTAGGAAATTGGCACCAACAATCAACAAGAGGACACATCTTTGGCCTAGTGTCCTCAGTGGCAGCTGACACACAGGGCATGTATCCGTAAACTTTTGCTGCTGACTGTACATGCCTGCTCATGCACGTTGTAAGTTTAAATAGGAGGAGTTTTAACCAGCAGCTCTGTCCCTACTTTAGTGCACGAAAATGTGGCATAGTTAGATTATCACATTGTGTTCTCTTGCGTGTTATGGAAAATTGTTGTGTGGGCCTAGTTGTTATGACACAAACTAAAGAAAAGAAAAATCCTGTCTTGAAGGCCTTGACCGGAGAGAATGCAACACCAGAGCAGGCGGCAGAGCTGCTGAGTCGTCGCTTCGAGCGACCCGGTCCCCGGCACGATCCGGTCGTCCTTCTCGTCGATGAGCTCGACCTGCTGTGGACACGCAAGCAGCAGGTTCTCTACAACCTGTTCGACTGGCCCACCAAGCCCAGATCCAGGCTCATCGTGCTGACCATCGCCAACACAATGGATTTGCCTGAAAGGCTCATGTCGAACCGCGTCTCAAGCCGACTGGTGAGTTTTGGTATTCACCTGGCTTGTGTAGCTGAATGCGGCTTGCGTTGGGGCTAGTTGTAATCGCATTATTGGGATACAGCGCTGAAGAGATACACTAGACACACAACTGAAGACACAAACATGAACGAAGAGTTGTTAGAAGCGCATCCTCATTCATATTCGCGTCTTCAGTTGTATGTCTAGTACTTTGGGCATTTATAATGCACATCTTCCTTATCTGTGTATTATCATCATTATCATTACACTTTTGCCTATCCAATTTTTCGCCTGTATCTGTGATCATCATTGCATATGTGCTGCGCTAGTTCGCTGACTACCTGGCAGGTTCCAGGTCACAGTACCTATATCTCTGCAGCATTGCATCCCAATAGCAATAATAGCTGAACGCCATTTTCCTGCCAGGGGATGTGATAACGACTAATTGGTCCATTTACTACGGCGTTGGAAACGTTGGCAACTAATGTGTCACCAGCCTCTCCACAGCGATAAATTGTTCTGGTAATAAAAGGATCATGTGAAGTGAATTAAATCATTACAGAGTTCACAGAGCAGTTCGGTACCACAAGCAGGGCAGTAATCATAATAGCAGTTACAGCATAGACCGCTTATAACCTAAGTCGCCGGAGTCGCGAATTTCTGCACTATAAGTGGTACCACACTCTAACCAAAACATCATTTTTCAAAAGTTGGCGCACATGCAACACGTGTAGACTAAGCTGCCACGCATGTCTGGGAATCTGAGCATACGATAAGATGTGCCCTCAGTTTCGTTGGTGAGGTGGTTCCTCCGTTTTTCAAGTGCCGTGCAGCCACTGCGGACCATTTTATTGACTCAGCGCCAAACTGCAACTTGGGCCGCCAACTCCCGATGAGGCGGCACTGGTTAGGCCTACCCAGCGAGGGGTGTTGCGGGAAGCTCAACCTTGGTTTATGTTCGTACCTGTAGACGAATACATGTTGATCTGTCGCAGAATCATGCTCACAGGCTGCACTCGCGGCAGCGTGTGTGAATCAGTGTTCGATCAGCCGGCAGCTTCCACAAATGCGTATAGCAAAAGTTTGTATGTTTGTGCAAGTAGGAGGAACGGCAAATGCTCGCTTGTGTACAACATTCCGAACTGATTAATTTGCAGAACACAGTTTAAACGGACACCATTGTGGAACGGGGATAGCCGATATTCTAGTTGACATTAAGCGCAAGAAATGGAGCTGGACAGGCCATGTAATGCGTAGGATGGATAACCGGTGGACCATTAGGGTTACAGAATGGATACCAAGAGAAAGGAAGCGCAGTCGAGGTCGGCAGAAAACCAGATGGGTTGATGAAGTTAGGAAATTTGCAGGCGCAAGTTGGAATACACTAGCATAAGACAGGAGTAATTGGAGATCGCAGGGAGAGGCCTTCGTCCTGCAGTGGACATAAAATATAGGCTGCTGCTGATGATGATGATTGTGGAGTCAACGTCGTTAGATATCTGCACTTCCCGACGATGCGCATTGCAACAGGCAAACGTGAAACGCACTTGCAGCTTCGACCAATTTTTCCACAATGCTGCAGTCGTAAGAAAACAACAAATTGATTTTACCATCAAAATTCGTTTTTTCGCCCTGCCTGACACCGGGCAGGCCGGTTTGGTGACCCCGTCCTTGTCCGGAAAAATCTATCGGTGACTGGATTTACTCCCTCGGGATTTTCCAGCAACCACATTATAACCGGTATTCCGTCTCGTGTGGCTGCACTAAAAGTGGTGTGCCTACACATTGAGTTCTATGGGAAGATAAACGGGAGTCAGAAAATACCACATTATATTCGGTCCTGAACTATAAGCGGCCGTGTTATCTTCAACAACACAAGCACAAGACATATGTTTAGGTATATATACTCGCTTGGTGGCTATATCATCAGTTACAAACTCTTGTCAACACTAACAGTACACACAAGAATGCACAAGGTATTAAAGGTATTAATCATTTATATTTTTAAGGAGCTCTGTTATGCAATAATCACAGCCATGTTTAAAATTATGATAAATTTTGAGTCTGGTTATATGTCAAGCCTGTTGTACACTGAACAAACAAGCAACAGCAGCTGAAGTTTCAGTTCATGCATGTGATGTAAACGCATGTGCATCTGCTATGTTGGCACGGCAACACAGCAAAGCCATCTATGAAACAACACACCTTCTGCTGTCTCTGTAGCACACCTCTTAATCTGGCTGTTCTTTTCTGTCCTGCAGGGCTTGACCAGGATGACCTTTCACCCCTACAACCACAAACAGCTGCAAGAGATTGTGTTGTCCCGGATGCAAGGCCTAGAAGCCTTCGATCCTGATGCTGTACAGCTTGTTGCGAGGAAGGTAAGGACGTCAACGTTACTTGCTCCAATATTATTTGTTTTTTTTTTTTCATCCTTTTTACTGTGACAGTATTTAGGAGCTCACCTAAGGGTTTGCTTTATTCATTCGTTAGGATGGAGGCAATGTTGCAGACGCCATGCAGGAAGGGTTAAACAATAAGCAGCATGCCTTTCTCAACCCTTCTTATAACGCATTAGTGCAAGGCACAGTATGTGCGTCTAGTGTGGAACACCCAATCGACAGACTGATGACTGTGGACCTTGACTTTTTTTCCGTTGAAACAGGTGGCAGCAGTGTCCGGAGACGCACGGCGTGCGCTCGACGTCTGCCGTCGAGCCGCTGAAATCGCGGAGCATTCGTTGCACGAAAGTCCCAAGAAGACATCGCGGCACGTTGTCGGTATGACCCACGTCGACCGTGCCATTCAGGAGATGTTCTCTTCACCCAAGATCCTTGCCATGCGGTGAGATCTCCCTTACTTGTTTTTTAAAACATTGTCTATTTGTCGAACACCAGCAACATCACACGGTGGTAGCTGACTATTGCTTTAGCTGGACCAACACTCCTCAAAATGCAGTTTGCATGAAATACTAACCGGCACAGGGAAGCAAACAGTTATCTTCCTGAAGAACACACGTCTTACCTCCACAAAACTTCTGATGTGAAAGCATTTCCTCGTAAGATGGATCTGTCATGGTGGCTTATTGTCTGTCATTTTGCAGCTGAGTGCAAGGTTGTGGGTTCAATTCTTGGCCACCATGGCTGCAATCTGATGGAGGCGGAATGCAAATACTTGTGCACCATGCTTTGAGTGCCTGTCAAAAAAATTCCAGGCGGTCAAAATGCATCCAGGGTCTTCCACTCTGGCATCTCGTAGTCCTTGAGTTGCTTCGGGTCGGTGAATTCCCCAATCAATCAATCAATTAACCCTTCGAAGGTTTTTGCCGTATCTGTACGGCGGCGGTTTTCTGTCCCGCAAGGTCTTTGCCGTACGGGTACGGTTTCGATCCTCCGTTTGAAATTTCGCGCCATAATGACGATGCATGCTCACCGGGAGGTGCTGCCACCTTTTAGGACTTACAAGAAGCGTTTGACATTTGTGCTACCTTCTTGCGGAGATAAACAGAACTGATTTGTAGTTTCAGTGCGTGCGTCGCGCAGACTGCGGCAGCGCCCCTTTCGCGGTTTCGGTTTCGCCGCGTGATCGCAACGGAAGCGCGCGAAACGTGATTTTTCTCTTTGTCGGCAGTCCCTTGAAGGGGCAGCGGAAGTTGATTTCTACCTTTATTGGTGCTGCTCTTAGCTTGTTAATCACCGTCGCTCACGAGGTATTCTCGCTCTCTGCGGCAACGCGCTTTCGGTTCCGCCGCGTGATCGCAACGGAGGCGCGCAAAACGCGAGTTTTCTCTCTGTCGACACTGTCTTGCAGTGGCGCTGAAGTTGATTTCTATCTTGATTGGCGCTGTCTTAGCTTGTTTATCAGCGCCGATCATGAGGTATTCTCGCTCTCTGCGGCAACGCGCTTACGCGTTTTCAGTTCCGCCGAATGACCGCAACGGAGGCGCGCGAAACGTGAGTTTTCTCTTTGTCGGCACTCTCTTGCAGATGCGGCGGAAGCCGATTTCTACCTTGATTGGCGCTGCTCTTAGCTTGTTTATTGCCGCCGCTCACGAGGTATTCTCACTCAGACACAGAGAAGATGTCGTGTGTGCCGACACAACTCGTCGCCCCAAGAGGAGAACAGACACGCGTTTTTGGTGTGCAGACTGCGATAAGGCACTGTGCGTAGAACCGTGTTTCAAGGAATACCACACTCTGAAATATTATTGAACTGTTCTTAGTGATGCCGACATCAAAATACTGTTTCTAATTTTTTTTCACTATTTATTCCAAACTTTATACATTTTGTAAATTCAATATCCGCAATAAAGTAATTTGACCATCTGGGAAAGTTTTTTTCAAAATAATTTGACCTTCGAAGGGTTAATCAGTGGCCAGCATTCAATAAACAGCAACTCATGATAGCAGCTTGCGTGGTAATTAGACGATGAGTATGGCAGGGGCCATTCAAGGACTACACAAAACATGGGGGGACCTCTCACAGATGAAAGATAAGTGAAGTTTCAAGAATGTGATCCCAGATTTTCTTCTCGGAATACTTTCTTGCTAAAGCCACTAATGTTAAACGGTTTATATCTGCGGTGCTTCCAAGGTCATGGTTGTTGAATGCCTTTTCACTGTGGACTGGTAAATCTGTTATGCAGGTGCCTCTCACAACAGGAACAGATCTTCATGCGCGCTGTGGTTGCTGAATTTCGTCGAACAGGAGTCGAGGAGACAACCTTCTCCAAGGTCTACAACCAGCACATCACCATCTGCAGGCTCGAAGGCAAGTATTTTTCAAACAAAGCAGGAGTACTCGCACTTGAGTAGTGCGTTAGGCGCTGAAAACATTTTGCAATGTCTTGCACAGCGTGCATGGATTTGCACAGCGATACCTGAAGAGTGTGTGCTTCTTAAAAACAGCTTTTTATGTATACATTTGCTACTATTTCTTTACAGCTTCTTTGGCCACTTACTTTCAGGCAAAAAAAAGAGAGAGAGAAATTTTGTTTATAATAGAAAATTTTACATCTTTAAGAAGACTGCTAAGCACTCTATGAAAGTTCCCTTGAATGAAATTTCTTAATAGGAACTAAAGAAATTAAGTGTGCCCTTCCCAACCGTGCACATCTCCCCATTTATTTTGCTGCTAGTGCGCCGGGCGGCCATGTAATCATCCATTATAATGTAGTCAGCAAACTTGACATTGTTACACAAAGTGCAGTTCAAGAATTTTTCATCAGTTCCTGCAGCATTAGTCACATAACACATCTAGGAATTAATCAAAACGGAACTTGTTGAAGCCATCCTCTAAAACAGTAGAGAACACAGTAAAAAAGATGCAAAGCTTCCTCAGCTGTTTCATTTAGGTTTGACGCTAGCACCACTTTTGCGTCAGTCATTGTGCTGTAAGGATGGCCAAATAAACAGCCGCACCACCAAATACTTCAAAATTGACAGTCGTATGATGCTGTCTGATAATGCATGTTTTCACGTGGGCAAATTGAAGAATTTTTCTTACAGCTACTTTCTTTCCTTTCTGTTATGTACAGGAGTGAAGCCGCCAACCTTTTCCGAGGTTTCGAGCATCAGCTCGCGCCTGTCAAGCTGCCGACTGCTACTGTCAGAGCTCGGAACAAACGATCTCTTCCATAAGATCCAGTTGAACGTCAGCGTTGACGACGTCAACTATGCGCTCAAGGAGGCGTAGCTCGACATTCCATTTCATTTGTCATCATCTGTAGTTGCCACCTTGTTAAGGACGGCGTCACGCGGTACAGCCTTCAATTGTTGCAGTGGGACTTCCTTCAATCGGCTCCCAGAGAATCTCTGAAACAGTCTTGTTCTGCCTGCAGGTTCACTTGACTGAAACATCTGCGAGATGAGAGTGTGTACATTTCTTCTATTCCGTAATCTATGCCATATTGTACATAGTGCCACTTTGCTTCATGTGATAAAACTTGATTCCTAGGTTTACATCATAGGGCAAGCTCACTCTTAATGTGTTACCTAGAACTCTATCTCAATGGCAGATTGGAGTGGACCGTTGAAACACGTGGACCGCTTTATGCAGGTGACCGGGTCGTGAGAAATGCCATTGACTTTTTAATGTGGCTACACTGTTTTTTGTAGCTGGATGACCTAGGACCATGGAACTGAGGCAGTTTCTTAAATGACATCAACTTTATCCAAGTGAAGGCAGTTTTAAGATGACTGACTTGTTGTACAGATTAGTATAGTTAGCTTTGTAATCATGCTAAGTCACTGATGAAAATCAACCTTTGTTGCTGTTACTCTTTTCATATTGACAATTCACTGTTTTGAGCTGTGTTTGACATTGCAAATACTTTTGTGCCAGTGTGGTTGCATTAGCGTTAAGATATATTTTTTTATTGCACTGTGAATTCTTTATTTCTTTTTCTTGAAGGAAATGGTAGCCATTTTAAAAGGAAGCTTTATCTTAGGCTCAACTCTGTGCTTTGGGCTAAAACATTGTGTTCTTATAAGGCATGCACTGCACCAATTTGAATGCAATTTGCTGAACTTAGAGAAGGAAGCCTTTTTTCTGTATATTCGATGCCAAGAGTCGCAACATTTTCAATATTTGAGAACTGTGCATTTACACTCTGCAACCAATGCAAGGCGAGATGAAAAGATTCCCTAAATATACCTGTTGTTAGTATACTTCAAGTAGGCAAAATTTCTCAAATAAATTAAATTTTCCAGAAAACTGTTGCATCTTAAGAAGTGGGTTAAAGTCTCACATTTAAGGGGGGAAAATTGGCGTGTCAGTTACGCCGAGTATAAAATGTCATCCAACTTATGGATGCACATGTCAGTCTTGTCGGAATTGGCCTCAGTTGTTTAGTGAGAGCACTTGTTGTTTCTCAGTGATTTTAAATAATGGAGCCATATTTGGGTTTGAGTCGAAGCACCCTTTGAGAAGGACAGGTGCAAATGAGCCTTGAAAAGTTGTGTAACCATCCTTCACCAGGCAGTTAGTGTTGAAAAAGGAGTTGTTTTACAAGCGAGGATGTCTATACTATTGTTGTTTAGCAGCCTTTTACACTTTGCTGTCCATTGGCTTTCAAGCACTGTTGAGCTTACGGTTATTTGTGACTTCTTGTTGTTCTGTTTACACTTAGTCTTTAAGATGTTTCTTCCTTAGTCTGTTTATAGAAGTGCCTGCTACTTTTTGGCAAAACCTGTTTGGTGGAAGACATATAGAAATGTTTTTGGCCACTTTTTGATGAAACATGTTTGGAGAAGACATTTTAGAAACTTTTTGAAGTATTTCTTTTCCCCACTTTATGACAAAACCTTTTTGGTGAATACATTTTTAGAAAAGTTTTTGAAGTGTTTTTACAGCTTTCATGGGGCCCATTGTTCTAGCTTTAAAAGTGTTTCACTAAAATATTCATTGTAGTTTTACTGCTGCTTTTTTAACCTTTTATACAGGACATGTTTTCAAGGCAGCAGAATCAGTTGGTCCATGAACTTTTTTAGTGTAGCATAGGTTGTGTAGTTTTCAAAGTGTGTGTGTGTGTATAACGATGTTCAAGCTAAAAAGAAGCTAATTTGCTTTACGACCTTTGCAACAAGCTGTTTTTGTTTTGCTGTGTTGTGATCACTTTGTACACGTTCTTCAGTGCAAGTGCTCTCATGTTTTGTCACAATCCAAATGAATATAGAATGGCTGCAAAGGTCAGCTATTCACTGCCATGTGCTGTTCTGTCACATTTAATGTCTGGGACACTTCTAGTCTAAACTGATAACTGTAAACAAGACTTGTGATGCTGCTGTGAATTTCCAAAGCACAGATTTGCTACCCAGATAGTGCTTGACTGGGGTGTTGTCTCTGAATAAATTGCAGGTGTTGACACAGTTGCTGGTTGGTTAGCTGGCTCATTTCTTGGGTATTGCAAGCTTCAGTACAAACAGAGAATGTTAATGAAAATAAACAACAGGCACTTCTGATTTTTTATCTTTCATATGTAAAAGTCAGTTTGTGCCAAAAGCTAAGGCACATTATTCGAGCGTGGGGGTCTAACGTATTGCTGCATCATTCCTGATAAATGATGAACTGATTCTTGTTCAGTCACAGCTTCGTGGTCTGTTGCACTACAGTTGAGATCTTTGCAGCACTCTTTATCACGACAACTAACATTTGTCTCAGGTTGTTGGAAATCCCATGTGGCGTGGAGAAGACAACGAAGAACTGGATAGTGGGGTGTGGGCTGTTTTAGACTTGACTGTTTTGATTTATGTCATGTTGGGACGGTATCGTGCTAAGTGCCAATAAAGGCTGCAAAAGGACCTTTCCCAGCCTTCATTCCCACGAGCTGTTGGTTCTGATTGTTCTTTCTGCACCCAGACCGTCGTGGAGCTTGTCAAGAACAAGCAGATGTCTCGATGGTCCCGAATCACAAGGATTGTGAATGAGGTGAACGAACTCCAATCTGAACAGTTTCCGCTATCGACGCTTCATGTCCTCCATAGCCGATTACAGGCAGTGAAAACTGAGTTATCGGCGCTGAACGTCGAGTTGGAAACCTTCATGATGGACGAGCAGGTAGCAGAAGACTCCGATTTCGTAATGGAATATGAAAACGCTGCAACCAGCGCTTTGGCCCTGCTTGAGCACCACATGGACAGGCTTAAGGATTCCGCTCGGTCTTCAGTGATGCAGCTGCCTGTAGCAGCTGATGGGGACCAACCAGCGACCTCTGATAGGGAACCAGCGCAACCTCGACCTGAGTTCAGTGCATGATTGCCCAAGGTAGACTTTTTGCAATTTGACGGAGATTTTATTTGATGGCAGCCATTTTGAGACATGTTTAGACACTCCATTCACGAGAACCCCACTTTATCGAACGCGGATCGGTTCCACTACCTCATTTCCCTTCTTGACAAAGTCGCTGCGCAAGCAGTCGACAGAATTCGAGCTACCGATTCATACCAGGATGCACTTGACATCTTAAAACAATGATTTGGAAACGCGAAGCTAATTGAGCAGAAACATCTCGAGATGCTCTGGACACTGAAACCCGTGAAGTCATCTAGCGTCGTACCAGCCTTGCGGAAGCTCTACGACGAAGTACAAGTCAACTAGAGAGGACTCGCAAACCTTGGGGTGAGCCTAGCATCATATGATGCTATGCTGAGCGAGGTACTGCTCAAAGTAATACCTGTAGACATCATAGTTTATTATTATAAAAGGGGAGAGCCTGGAGTCAGGTTCACTTTCGGCTATCGTCAGCAGTCCGTTTTCAGAACATGAGATGGCGCGCTTGCTCAAGTTTCTTCGAATCGACGTAGAGTGCCGAGAGAAAAGTACGCAATGACTCCACGGTTAACGTAGATGCGCAACTACTATAATAACCAGAGCTTCCGGAAGATCGTGTCACCTCCGCCTGCTAGGTTGCTTCGTAACAAGACAAACATTTCGTCCAAGCCCTGCTTCTGTTCTGCAACCAACCACGACACAGAAGAATGCACCAGCCCCCTGAGCATAACAGAGAAACGCAAGTTGCTCACAGCAGATGGTCGTGTACAGCGAAGGGACATCTAGTACGAGAATGCTCCCGCTGGGTACAATGTCGAATATGCAAACGTTGTCATGCGTCGACAATGTGTACCACAAGTGCGATAGGAAATACAGGTCCAACAACTGAACATACTTCGGATGCAGCCATGCTAGTCGCGACCAACGGCACAACTCCTCGACTTGCCACCAACATTCTTCTTCAGACTTTTCAAGCTCGGTTGATGACGCCGACCTATTGCTGCTAGGTCCGCGGAGTTTTGAACCGCGTAAGTCAAACGACGTTTTTATGGCACGACGTTTGTAAGAAGCTCAGCTAACTCCGATTCGGGAGATTGAGTTGTGCATCAGCATGTTTGGACGAGGGTGATCTCACCTTACTCGGCACGCGAAGGTTGTCAGCATTACGCTACAGAGCCAACACAGCAACGCATCTGTTCAAGTGGAAGCTGTTGTCATGCATTTCATATGCGACGAAATGATAGAAGCTCTTAAAACGAGCAAATTTCTTCAAGTCATCGTCGTTGAAGGCAAACCATTGGCTGATGCAGTTTTCCCGAACGTAACCTGTGAGCCCGAAGTGAGCCTACTTATCGGAGCCGACCAAACATGGAAAGTGGTGCCAAATAACAGTGAAGTCAGGTGGGAATCTGATAACAGAGCTTTGGTCGCTATTAACACCAAATGGGATAGACTCTGCAAGGACCATCATCTTTCCAGGGACAGGCTAGCCGTTGTACAAGTAGTAATATTTGCGTCCTACAAACAGACGTTCATGAAAATGAGGAAATCTCATTTCCATTAGAGCGATTTTGGGAGCTTGAGGCAATTGGTATTGTTAGAGACTTTCCCGAAACAAGACGATAATGTCCTAAAGAAGTTTAACAAAACCATCAGTTTCCGAAATCATCGCTATGAAGTTGCGCTCCTGTGGAAATCAACACAATGCAACTTAGCTGATAATCGTAAGGTCGCCGTGTCAAGATTGTAGTACTCGCTAGTTCGCAGGCTTTCACGGAAGAAAATAATTGAAGCATACGACAAAGCTATCAGACAGTACGAAAAAGACGGACATGCGGAGAAGATCGCCACTGATAAAATGGCATGAACATGTTTATTATATGCCTCGCCATGAAGTAATCCGTGAAACTCCTACGACCACAAGTCTCCGAGTTGTGTTCGATGCCTCTTCACTTGGAGCAGGAGAATGTTTTCTAAGTGATCAACTTGAAAAGCGAGCAAACCTCAATGCCGACCTTCTCAAGATGCTCATCCTGTTCCGTTTGGTATAACGGTTCCTGCAGATTTATATAAGAGCTGAAGACCGAGATGCACTTTGTTTTCTTTAGTTCAAAGAGATGCCGTCTAAAGAAAACCCATTTCCGAAAATGCAAGAAAGCAGAATGACTTGAGTGCCCTTCGGAACAACTGAGAGTCCCTTCCTACTAGCAGCTACTATGCAGTACCACTTCAACTACATCGAACCACCCTACGAAGAAACAGCTGCAAAGCTCAAGAAAAGCTTTTATGTCGACAGTCTAGTTATTGGCACTTCGACAGCTGAAGAAGCCTTACATTTGTACCAACAGACAAACAAAATAATGAACTAGCCAGTCTGATGATGCAGAAATGGGCGACGAACTGCAGGTTGCTTCAAAGCACACTACAGCAAAGTGAAAGACCTACGGTTGGGTCCCATTTGACCAAGGTACTTGGGCTGTACTGCCCAACATGGACTCAGGCTTGAAGAGCGATAACCCCGAGAACACCAAGTGATTTGTACTTCAAACGACATCCCAAATTTTTGATCCATTGGGCTTACTGTCACCATACTTTTTCAAAGGATCTGGACCCAAGGGCTAGATTGGGATGCATCGTTACTTGACCCACTTATCGAAGAGTGGTGCCAATGGATGTCAGAAATTGGATACCTAAAGGATTTTTTTTATCAGCCGACGCTCGCTCAAAGGATACACGATACCAACTACATGTATTTACTGACGCGAACCCTCATGCCTACGGTGTGGTTGCATATTTGAGAGCTGAAGACGTGTCTGGTAGAACTGGTGTCAGCTTGCCTCTTGCAGCTGAATCGGTTGCAGCTTGCCTCTGAGCCAGTTTAACATTTCTAAGAGACACTCTACCACAGAACACTCCATATTACTGTTGAACGAATTCAAGCATCTGTCTCTGCCGGATTCAATTCATAGAGACTAGATGGAAGCCATTTGTTTTCAACCCACATGGAGCCAACTCACTTGCTGGGGTCACTGTACTGGGAAATACAATGCCACACACCTTGTGACTAAGGTTTATCAGCCCGCACCCTAGGAGAAAGTAAATTGTGGTGGTTAGTCCAGATTGGCTAGCTGCTGCTCCAGAAGCATGGCCAAAGAAAGAAGAGGGAACCGCCACGAGTGCCCAGTTATTCAAAGAGACAGCATTCTGCTTTATAAACTGCAATGGTCAATTCATGACAACTCGTATAGGAATTTTATTATTCCACTGTCGAAAAAGGACTGTGTCCCACCTTCAAAAATAAAAAAAATGTACAGTAAGGCACAACTTGGGTTATCAAAAATACTACTCGTCTCTCTTTAAAAAAAAGCCAGACAGAATTTCTCGCTACAACACAATATTTCTTCAACACCTTCACCAACATCACAATGACACAAAGGACATCTTGCACAGTACATGAATGTATTCTTTTGTTACAGTTTCATCGAGACTGAGACATGCACATTGTTTAAATAGTAAAAATGAAGTTATTAGCAAAAACATGTATGTTTTTGCTACTACATGGAATATTATACACACAAAGCATTATGCATTGGACATCAGGTCAATCGAAGTCATTCTTTTTGATTTACAAGATGCCCAAGCCATTCCCAAGCCCAAGCCTCTCAAGACAGTTGAGAGGAAGATTTAGCAACATAGCCTTCCATTCAAGCACTTGCAAAATGCATAGATGCCTTCATTAGGCAACTGTTGGACTGATTTGAATGAAGCTTGCTTATATTGAAGGAGAACATTCAATTCTACTAAATGCTAGAAGCAGATTTTCATTTTTAAACTCGAGAGTTTTTATCCACAAAAACAATGCAAATTGGGAGAATTGAGAATTAACCATCACATTTACAGCTATGATAACTGACGAAAACGGATACCATCGCAGTTCTGTAAACAAAACCTGTTGCACATCTAAAGTAGGCCAAATAGGCATATAATACACCACTGCAAGCAAAGAATTTGTGAATAGCTCTTATGCAGAAGCTTCAAAATAATAAAAACAATCTGTCATTTAAAATCTTGCTACACTTCTTTTCGTGCAGAGTTGGGACTAAGACGCGACTCCAAAAATGACAAAAATCTGCTCCCAGCAGTTACTAGAATTATACGTCGTCTTATGCAACAGGGCACGTTTCCTTCAGATAATTTTGTCAGTTGCCTAAGAAACGCATGTCTAAGAGTTTCACATTCACTTGAACAAGGAGCGAGCTAAAGGTTTCTCGCAATTGACCATTGCACCATAAAATTGCACACAGTTGTCGCAGCAGTTTTGAGCAACATGGCTTCAAGCCTTACACGAGTAATATTAGCTCCAAATTTTCTGTTTAGCAGATACTCCTGATATGATGCAAAGTTTCTAAGGTTTGACACTTCAAACAAGCCACTTCGAACCTGCATTCCGGTCTGTGTGCAAGTTGATTCGTACTTTCGGGAAGTGCAATGAGAGAAATGACTCAATTGCATGCAAGAGTATCAATACACTTTTAAAAAACGAGGCCAGGGATACAAAACTACATGTGCTTGCAATTAACCACCCCCCTCCCCCACAAGCTGTTGTTCTTTCGTCAGTGGAAGAAGTTTTAACTAAATGTTGTGCACAGTGCTGGGTCAGAAGGTTGAGCCTAGTAACAACATTTAAATTATGAAGGACCTAAAGAACCATGACTTTTGCAGTTTGCTGTTTCATGCAAATAGAACTATTCGAAGAATGAAGCACAGGCTAACACAAACTCACTTAGCCAAACTAAATTCTAGTTCTCACGCAGCGTTGGACCACGAGACAGACTATCAGATGGCACAGGAATTGTAAAAAAAACGTAACAGGAAGCATGATAGAATCCATACGCATTTGTAGCAATCGTTTGCAGAACCTTAAAAGTTCTGCAAGACTGTCTACACGGGGAATTTGATTATGCAACAGCATTTTATTTACTTTTGATACGTACGACTATTAAATTAACCTTTTGCAGACTAAACATTCTCAAGCACTTATGCTGGCTAGTTTCCCAAAAGTTGTAGCTGTAGGCGAGTTGGCCCGGGCAATGGCAAACTATCACACAGCAACTTGACAAAAGTTCCCTGCACTGGTTAATAATTAAACTATTACGCAGTTCACCAAAACATGGAGAATATACAGGGCATAACAACAGCAGCGCAATCATGAAACCAGATACTACCTCTCACTGCTTGAAGAGAAAAGAGGAATGCATCTAATAATTTATCACAGTGAGAACTCGTCAAGGATCATGTACTTCAGGGGCTAAGTATTCTCGCTACATGCATTGCAGCAGAAAGAACACTGATTTCGTTCTCAAACTTCATGTACCTGTTTTCTAGCTCCGTATACAATAAATGTTCTTTAACAACAGGGAGAGAGGGGGACATACAAGTGCAAGGCTCATGGTTAATGTATGAAACGAGTAGTTAGCAACACAGCCCGCGAAATGGGAAAAGGGGTTGGTCCCGTGCTTGGCAACAGGCTGCCACTTCTGACAGCTTACGCATGGAAGACAAAATATTTTGGAAGCCCCCTTTTACGACGATTTCACACGCCCAATTACTAAAGGATCTTATTAGCTGCCAAAATGTAGTGTTCATGACTTAATGACACAGCAACACAGTAACATGAGGCACATTAAATGTGAGCAGTGTAATATAGTCAGTGGAACAGCATACTCAGCTGGGCGTTTCTCGTCGCAGAAAACAACATAAAAGTACATATCAGTACACTGATCTCTGCCACTACTATTTACATGTTCAAGTGTTGTTCCGACATCGCTTAGTTAAAATGATATGTGACCACTTCCAAGTGGGACGAAGGAAACGACAGTTCCTGAACTCTGCAATTCTCTATAAAAAGGACCGTTGATCACCAGCCTCCGGTCACAGTGAAGTAACATGTACAGAAGGTAGGCAACACATCAATACTCAAACAACATGAGTGAGAATTGAAACACCACTTCTTGATGTGTTCTAAGTAGATCTCATGTTCAAGAATGCGCCAGGCAAAAGGCAAGACAGTTTGAAACATAAATCATGCGGGCTGTTCTGTGTTGGTTTCACAGTGTACAGCCATTGTCAAAAGTTTCAAACCCACGTAACAATTTGTCACTCTAGCCTGCTATGGTGCTCCTGTATTGTACCAGAGATTATAAAAGTTTAGGAAAGCGAACAGCGTTGTCTAGCTTTGATGCAAGAAATGTTCTACGGCGCATCAGTGCATTGCCCAATCAAATGATTCTGCGTTGCAAGGTTAAACCATGAATTCAATCCCCAAAAGCTACACAGCAGCTATCAGAGACACCACAGCAAGGAGCTCCAGATTATTTTCAGCACCTGTGGTTCTTTTACCACGCACCAAACGAGCCGTACGTAAGCATTCTTGCATTTCACCCCAGTAAAAATGTAGCTATTGAAATTTTCGACAAGGACTGTAGCAGCTTAAGAGGTACAAATACACGAATGCGCTTGCTGTTTCTAATCCTCAAATACCCGTAAATGGAACTGACATCACTTTTGTCAGGTAAGAATGGAAAAAAAAAAAGGCATTTCAGTGCCAAAATGCTGGAATGCAAATTCTTTGAAAACACACACAACAGATAATTACAAGAGGCATCACTCTGCTAAACAGAATTCTATAAAAAATGCAAGCAACAATGATGTCATGAGACATTGCGTGCCTACACGCGTCACAAACAAAACACAAGCATAAAGATACAAGAAAATATGGAAGTGCTTCCCCTGCCAAATTAAGGAATGCCTTTCCTTTTTTCTTCAATAGTCTCAGTGGACAGTCTTTGTGTGACCTGTACAGTGCACGAGATTCTCAAAGGCCATACGATGGCCATCTTGTGATGTGGAGCTGTGGAAACTTGTGACCAGCTATACCCTATCGCATACATATAAAAAGAGCTCGAAAACGATGCACAGAGAGGGTGATATACCTTGGGCAATCCTGTCCAAACACACGGAAATGGAGACAGTTTTTTTCACACCAGCCACCGGACAAATCCAAATGAAATTTGTTGCACTCGAAATAAGGCCAGCAACTTACCGAAATGCTTCCGGGATTTGTGGAGTGCTTATAAAGTACATGTTTTTGTCTTAACACAGTGCTGCGCAAAATTTGTGTTAACCAAAATAGTAATAGAGATGGTGAATTTAGACAAACAGCACCACAAGCTCTTAAATGCCAAATGTGCATATAGTCTGTGTCCTTCTTTTGTCCCGCTTTGGGTGTGCTACGCCTTTTGCCGCCAAATTAACAGCTCTGTGGCTCTTACATTAAATGAAAATACTAAGTCAAGCTAGATGAAAAGACTGGACTTCTATAATAACGTGTCCGTCAGTCATAGTGAGAACAGAGCTTTTGCAAGTGAGAAAATGACGAGAAATGGGAAATCAGAGCGGCACCGCC
This sequence comes from Dermacentor silvarum, assembly GCF_013339745.2. Classification (NCBI taxonomy): domain Eukaryota; kingdom Metazoa; phylum Arthropoda; class Arachnida; order Ixodida; family Ixodidae; genus Dermacentor; species Dermacentor silvarum. The sequence goes on from NC_051164.1 coordinate 85,012,665, forward strand.
TATTTTGCACTAAGGTACATCTCATGCGACGTCGGCACTGACTGGGTCACAGACAGCGGCAGAGAGGGAGATCACGGGGGAACTCGTCTGATTTGATGTGGGCAATTGAAATCGAGGAGCAGCAATGAGACCTTTGGAGGCAATTTCATACGCAACAAAGTCATGTGTTGGCACACCGAAAATGATTATAGGCTTCTGGACGAATAATCTATGAATCTAACTCTGGTTAATATTTACCTTTAGTGTTCCTTTAGAATACAAGTTATGGGGGTTAATGCCCCAAACCTGTACATTGACGCCTACAGTGAGGGGCTCCGGATTAATTTCGACCACCTGGGTTTCTTCACAGTGGACCCAAAGCAAGGTACAGTTGCACAGCTGGGAATCGTACCCGCAACCTTTTGTTCAGCAGTAGAGTGCCATAGCCAGTTAGCTACCACGGTAGGTCAGTGGCGCTCTAACTTGAAAAGACATCCAAGCATTTATAGCAACCATTTGAGTACTTAAAGAATAAGACAAAAGTGACAATACACTGCGATGTAGTATATGGAAATTTTATGCTGGTTAGGCAGTTATTGCCAGCTGTACTGTTCACGAAGTAATGGCAAGGCACAATATCAAGTTTGTTCGCATTAAACACTCTTTTACAAGTGTAGTCTGAGCTGCTGACATCCTTTCCAAGAATGTAGTCACAAAATTCAGTATTCCTATGTTTTGCAATACTGGTCCTCTTTATATTTTTTCTGACAACAACTGAGCACCTGCTTTGTTCCTTAATATCGTCCACTACGAACTAACAAATTTATCTTCAAAGTGCGTAAAGATAGCAACAACTCGTGGACAGTTGACCAAACATCAAAACCCCCACTTTCACCACTCATATTTTCACTTTCTTCCCCTTATAGATGCAATAAATGTCATGCACTGTGGTGCGTGCATTACAAAACCACGGGTGGTACTCTGACGCGATCACTTTCATGAGGCCTTGCGTCGCACACTTGGCAGTGTTGCTGGAACTGTGCAACAACAGCAAGCTTATCACTGTGCCAAGAACACCGTTGCTGGAACTGTGCAATGATAGCAAGCTTGTCACTGTGTCAGGAACACCGTTGGCCATATACGCCGGCGGAATCCAGTGTTGAGTCATTTGAAATCTCGCAACAGCGATTGTGCATCCCCAATGTGATGATCGGGCGAGAATACTGCCCGATATCTACATTTGCCTTGTATTTGAACAGCTGAACCCAAGGCAACCCTACTTTGCAAGAATGAAACTTGACAATCACAGCTATTGCTATTTGCACTTGCTGCAACCCCCCCTATATAGACAAAAAATATTGCTGCGCTTTTGCAACAGTGAGCACGAGCGTGCCGCGGTGCACAGCTCTCCAGAAGAACACTTGTATAACAGGTGCCAGCTTGTGTGCCCATTTCAACAACACAGTTTCACAATAAGAGCACCGGAGGAAAATCTGGTGTTAGTGTACGCATAATGTCCACCAGCATGGTGGCTAAGCCAGCAGAGAAATGATGGGCAGTCCATGGATTCGTCTAAACTTCAGCCCTTTGGCTCCGAACAACTTTGTGGCTTCTCGTATCACCATCGCTGGAGCAACTTACTCATCACAGGTTCACTGAATGGCAATGATTAACCTTATTTAGCTTACAATTTCTACCATTTGGCTGCAAAAAAAAAGACTTCAGCATATCGGAAAGATTTATGCACAGCAAGTGTTACTGACCAAATATGATATAGACTTAGTTATACACTCTGAAGTGTTGAGATTTATGAGCCCGAAATTTCATGACAAAATTATTCAGATGTTAATGTGGAACACTTGCTCCAAAGACTGCTCTAACAAACATTGCAAGGCTATCCTGCCACACAAACAAACTGTAAAGAGCACTAAAAGAAGCCACAGTGCACTTTCGCAACAAAGCTATGTGAAATTGTAAAAAAATCCATGCATCACCCATGATTTCCACTGTGATGAACAGCTGCACTCCCAGATTTTCCTCAAGTACCCTTAGAATGAGAATCAATACCTTGAACGAGCCAAGGTGATTACTATTTGTCACCTGAATGTGAACAGAACAATAAAGGCATGGTATGGAAGACAGTGGCAATAAATGCTACAATGGCTTACTCACCAGACAAGAATTGGCTGTGAAAAAAAAATTCTATGCCTGTACCTGCATGGTTCGAGCCAGAGTGCAAGTGAGATACTGACCACTGATACCAGGCTGCGGTATGGACATGAGCGAATGTGACGATGTACTTGCGGCTAATCAGTTCATCACAGAGTGTGTGCGACAGGGGCTGGCATGAACCGATTACTCACAAAATGTGGGAAGTTTGTGACAACACGAGGCTGAGTTTTGAGCAGGCCATGTGTACGAATGGTGGGCACGTGGACAAACGATGAGCTGATATGTCCAAGTCTGAAGCTGGACCTTGACTGAAGTACCATGGCAGTATTGTTCAGACTGTTCAGGATTGAAACATGAAATAATCTAAATGAGAACAAAGCTCTGGTCGGCCAGCAACCGTAGGTACGCCTTGGGCAAGACAGTGTGAAAAAAAGTAAACTCGCTGAACTATGCTTACAAATGATCATCCAGGCAGTTTTGTATTAGGATACCAAGCGTCTAGCTTCTCTGGAAGAAGCTTTAAAAAGCCAGTTGCCGCAGCAGGTCTGAACTGTGACATTATACCACCCAAAGACTGTTTTGTTCGTGGTGTACAGTCACCCATACCTTCTCTGCATCAATTCGAAAAAGCACAAATCATCGTAAAACTCAAGCTTCAAAAGAACCGCTTTGGGCAAATCCATGTGGACGTCAGGGCCTCACCAAATACTGAGCCGGATAGAGGTAGTTGGCCGAAGGCAAATTTGCCATGTTGAGGTTAAGATGGTTAGTGCTCAAGCAAAGTGATGGTTGACCCTTACTTAAAATGAAAAGCAAACGCGTGACGACTCGAAACTCAAACCTCACTTAACTACAGTCGCAAAAAGAGCCGTCCTAATGGCTTCTGCCTCAAGGCACCGTGACATGTCTCGAGCTGGATCCGCGCCAGGATGCGGCTGTGGCAGGGCGTGTCTCGAAGCCTCGGCAAGCCATGCGCCGCCAATGCCATCGCCCCACTCCTCACACATGTTGTGCAGTGTGCTGCACGCGGCCACAATACTCGGCATCAGGTCGACACCACTGCCATTGTGACGCAGCAGATACGGGAAGCGCGCCTCGAGGTGCCTGAACGCCACCTCACCGACTGACAGAACCTCGCAGAGGGCACGGTTGAAACGGAGCTGCCGTTCGTCCGGGTTGAGGAACGGTGTGATGATCCAGTTGCGGAGAGGGTAGCCCGCACCCGCTGCAAGAACCCTGTGTGTGCGTCCCACTTGGGGATTGTCCTCGTCGTGGCCAACAAAGAGTGTGCCTTCCTCGCCTTTCTTCCAGAGGCTGGAGCTGCGCAAGACCTGGGACACCTGCGTGCTGCCGGGCCATCCAATGTTGAGATCCCAGAAACGCCGGTCAGCGCCGACAACGGCTTGCACGACGATGGAGTTCCAGCCTTCTGGGTTAGTGTACTCGCCAGAGTCGTCGTCTGGTGGTGGCTGGATGGGAATGTGTGCAAAGCAGAGGGCACCAGCGCACTGTGGAAGGCCAGCCTTTTCGCGAAACTGGTCGGTGATGTCGTCGAGGTCTTCGTCGAAGGGTACCTGGGTACAAAATGCAATACCACCTGTTTTAAAAGCAATTATTAAAATTGGACTAGTTATCAGTAAGCCGTTACATTAGTTTGTATCTTGCAGGAAAAGACAACATGAATGAAAACAAAGCCTTGACCTAGCAGATAGAGAAAGGTGTCATTCAATATCTAGTTTCTGTTCTAACAACGGCCATGCAACCCAGCTGTTGCTCAACTTTCAGATTGAGCAAGAAGAATAACAAGAATAGAGGGCTTTGCCTCTCTGTTGCTACCACGTAAAGACAACAGACAATAATGAAGCCAAGGAGAGCATAAGGGAAATTTGGTTACTCAGACTCAGTTTCAATTTGGGCAAATCTGGTTATCTTTCGATAATTAAGAAAACATAAACGCTGCAAACAAGGCAACACCATTTTGGTCTTTTTGTTGCAGGAGTTTGTGCAAGAGTCCCTGGAGAGTTAGTGTTGGACTGCGGCAAAAAGTAGCATGACTGAACTAGGGAGAACTTTGTGTGTTTAAGATGGGGCTTGATGTCTCTTATCAATCCCGCAAGAGCACTAGTCACTTCAAACATGACATGCTCTTGCAGCATTCATTATGCCTCTCAGATGCGTTCGATAGCCAACTGGAGTGGCTAACCAGTTGAAGCATTTTGATTACCTGCACAAATCGGGGCATCAGCACCTTAACGACTGCCGAACAGAACTCCCGCACGATGGCGCCGACAGTGTCGCCTGTCACTCCGAAGGCCCTCAGCAGTGCCGGGTCATCCCAGACCTTGCCGAGACGCCAGAGCGCTATGGCGATGCGCTGCTCGTACGGCGGGTGGCCACCGTTGGCTGCCTGGTCCAGCGTCATGAAGGGCTTGAGTTCAGTGAGCAGGAAATGGTAGAGATCCTTCCCGACCCTGAACGTATTCAGCCAGACGTCGTCGCCAATGAGTCCCGGCGTCAGGAGGCGGTCGTTGGCTTCCTGCGACGCCTCGTCCAACTCAGTGTCGCCCTCGTAAAGGCCGTCGACGAAGTCAGCCGAAGAGGAGACGTGGTTGGAGTTCGCCACTCGGTTCGGGCACAGGTCCCGGCCCAGGCCGGCCGAGAAGGCAGTCTTCAGGATGCTCATGAGAAAGTGGATCCTCGACTGTCGTCTCTGGATGCGACGCAAAAGCATCGTGTTCTGCACGGCGTACGTGCGACGGTCCAGGATCATCCGTCTTCGGCGCTTCCGGAGAGCGTGCAAGAGGAGCATCTGACAGCCGATCACGGCGCGCAAGTCCTTTGTGTCTGATATGAGCAGCGGTCGCGGAGTGCTGCTTCCGCTGCTCGACGACCCCAGGCTCGGGGGCGAGCGGGTCTGGTCCGCGGTCGTCGCCGACATAGCGTCTCTTGTCGTCGCCCGACGCACCGCTGGTGTTCGCGCGCACACACGCTCTTCAAATGACGGCACGGATCGCGTGCGTCAGGTGCAAGTGACACTCTCGCTAGCGCTGCGCGCAGGACGTCACGACTCGCAGTCTCTCAACACACGCACTGCTGTCACCGAGGTCCGAACCATGGCGTCGACGAGAGCTCGGCTCGTTGGCGAGAGGGAGAGAGAGAAAAGGATAAGAACAAGCAGAAAATTGCAACGTGAAAGCTGCGACGGCTAAACCTGCTTCCGCCGCCGCTGTCACGGGCGAAAACACAGGATTCCCGAATGGGACGGTCCCACAACAATCGGCGTCTCTGTCGAGAAGTTCGTTCGCAGCTGCCGCTCCGTCATTCGCGATACCTTCGTCACGTCGCTTGGCAGCCACGCAAAGCGGTACGCAGCGCTTGCGAAAGGCGAAGAAAAAACTTGTCAGGCCGAAGTTCGACGCGGCGCTTTTGTGCCTGTTTTGTTGTTTTGAACTGGACCCTCGGGCTAAGACTCCGCCTTCATTCCACAGGTGGCGCAACGCAACGACGGGAAAACTTTTATTTTCTTTCTTTTATTTTTGTCTTCCGCTGCGCCTTTGCGATTCGCACTCACCCGCGGAGGAAATTAAACGCTAGTACACAGTTGCGCTAAAGAAAAATCATATCTCGGCTACAATTAAATACTAACTTGAGACTTTCCGTCACAAATCAAGCATAAACTCTGTGTTTTACGTGCCGCTGCGGCGCTGCGGTAGCTAAAAAATAAAAGATTTAAAAAAAAGCGCGCGTAGTTTGTACACGTTACATCGTTCTGTCAATCTATTGCGCAGTAACATAAGAACTGCAGATGTTCAATTTTAGCTAATGACAACAAAATGCACAGACTGGTAATAACAAAGAAAACAAGAAGAAAAAAACGCAGTCGCCCGTGCTAAGCGAGAGAGATAAAACTTTATTGTGTCCATGATGGGGTCTGGGCCCCTTCCTCAGACGGCGGCCAGCCCTTGCTTTCTGGCGGCGTCTTCGGCCATCCGGACGGCCCAGAGCTGCTATTCTGGGTCCAAGCTGAGCAGCAAAGTCTCCCACTGCTCGGCCGTAGTTATGATGCGTGTAGTGTTAGTGCGGTGGGTGTAGCTTTCGGGCATGCCCAGATGATGTGATCGAGATCAGCGCGTACCTCGCAGGCTTTGCAGAGTGGGTAGTATGCATCGGGGTAAATTCGGTGGTATAGTTTGGGAACGTTCGCGTCTGAAGTTGTCGCCAAGTGGTGGATTGTGATTTATTCAGTGTTTTGTATGCTGGTGGGTAGCGTAATCGCTCTCTGCAGTAGTGGAGGGGGATCTCTGAATGTGACCATGCGGTCGCGCGCGTGACCACGGCGCAGAACTAAGGGCTTGTCAGGATCAGAAGACGCAGGAGACGGATGATGCGCCTGGTGTGCTAGAGCTCGGGCGGCATCGTGGGCGGCTTCGCTTCCAGCCAGACCCGAATGACCAGGGGCACAGATGATCTGTACGCGGCGTTGCCTTGAGGCGGGAGTGCCGGAGAGTAGTTTCTGTGCTTGGGGTGCTATGAGTCCTCTTGTGTAGTTGCGAATGGCCGTTTTTGAATCGCCGATGATGTAGTGTGCATTGGTAGATGCATAGGCCAAGGCGATGGCCGTTTCCTCTCCTTCTTCGGGTTGTGTGGTGAGTATTGATGCGGCCGCGGCGAGGCGGTACTGCGAGCCCGCGACTACGGCGACCGCCATGGTTCACGTAGGCTACATCTGCGGCTTGGTCGTAGCGCTTTTGTAGATGTTTAGCTCTGTCTGCACGTCGCTCCTGATTGTGTTCTGGGTGCATATTACGAGGTATGGGCGATATAACTAACTGAGCGCGAATGTTTGGGGGGACGAGTACTTTTGGTCCAAATTGGATGGTATAGGTTATGCCTACGGTGCGCAGAATGTGCCTGCCCGCGGTGGAGTTGGCGAGTCGTTCGTACTGTGTTATACGCTGAGCTTCAATAAGCTCGTCTATGGTATTGTGAAGGCCGAGGGCATCCAGTTTCTCGTTAGATGTGGAAATTTATTGGAAGCTGTAGGGCTTGCTTATAGGCCCTCTTAATCATTGTGTTGAGTTTGAGCTTGTCAGTCGCATTGAGGTGAAGGTACGGGGCGACATAGGTGATTCTGCTCTGGGCGTAGGTGGTTACCAGACGAATCAGGTTGTTTTCTTTCATGCCGTGATGTCGATTTGCGATGCGTGCAAGGCGAGTGGTTTGGTGTACATGACTAATGACTATCTAATTGCTTGAGCATCTCCGTGTTTCTGCCGCGTTTTGTTGGATGCGTACGCCAAGGATACGGATGCTAGGCACTGTAGGTATGAGTTGCTGATGCACGTGGAGTTGTATCTCGGGGGGATGAGGGTCTGGGCGTCGACCTCCCCACGTAGGCTTGTATAGAAGGAGCTCCGATTTCTGTGGGGAGCAACCAAGGCCGCGTGGTTCTACGTGTGCAACAACCTCGTTGATGGCTTGCTGCAGCGTGTCTTGGATGTCCCCGTCGCTGCCCCCGGTGACCCACAGGGTGATGTCGTCCGCGTAGAGGCTATGCTTAAGGTTGGGGATGCTAGCTAATGCAGGCGGTAATCCGAGCAAGGCTACGTTAAACAGAAACGGGGACAGAACCGATCCTTGCGGCGTACCTTTGCTGCCAAGGTGAATAATTGGCGACTGCAGCCCTCCGATGGTCGCACTGCCACCATCGCCCGTGCTAAGTGGCTGTAATCGAATGTATCTCGATGCTTGGGCACAGACTTGGGTTTTACGAAAGCTCGTACCAGTTTAGCACCCAAAAGTGCTAGCTGCTATGCAATTCAAGGCGGAAATAGAGTTCTTAAACGGAGCAGCTTCCAGCAAACTGGCCTTCGGCATTATGTTTGTATGATACACTTGCGGTCGACAGAAAGGATTTGGTTTGACACTTTGCCACAGCTAGGCCACAAAGGTACAATCAGTCCATCGTGCGCTTACTGAGCAGGGGTGTAGACAGGGGAGGGGGGGGGGAGGGGGAGCGGGGGGGGGTGCTTTCAGCCCCCTCCCCCCCTGAAATTTTTTCGTGCTGGCATGCACCGCCATGTACTGCCAATCATAATTAATGTTCGATTCTTTCGTGAGATTTGTCAAGTTTACAGAATGTGGTTTCCATGCGAAAACGCACTACGGGAAGTTCATATATCGGAACATCTACTATTTCATGTCTATATAGGCTTAATAAATTATGCCTGGTGCATCGCACTGCGAAACAATGGAAGAATTGAATCCGCTGCATACAACGACATACTCACACCACTGATCTCCACGAGTGATTAGTGATCATTAGTTGTAGTAGGTAGCACAGTAGTGGAGGTCAGTGACTCTTACCGAGCAATAATACCCAACCATCTACGCTTTCTCTTTCAGTATTATATTTTGCACATTTTATTCAAGCTGGCAGCACAATTCCAATCAGAAATGTTTCAAGATCTATGCGACACATATTAAATATCATTACTTTCATCAATGCTTTTGCTGCTGATGCACAATCTTGGGGTACACACAGTCCCTTTAAGGGTTAATTAAATTAATGTTGATTATAGTTAACATTAGCATGATCAAATGGGTAATCGGTGCACGATTAGCACGTATATTTGTCTATTTCTCCTGCCGCTAAGAATTAATGCGTTGTCTAAAAAAAAAAAAAAAAAAAAAGATTACTGCTCACTTCTAACAAATGTCTCCCCCATGAAATATGTATAGTACACGTTTCACTTGGTGCTTTTAATATTTTGTGCGCTTTTTATTGTGGTACACAGCAGATCACAATGCACTTCGCGACTGAAGAATTCGTCTTTGTTATGCGTAATGCAAAAGCCTTTTCCCTGACATAATTAGCCGACGGACACCGTTTACAAGTACTTCGTGAACTTTACCCATAAGTTTCAAATGTGTTGCTATGGGTACTTTAAAACAGTCCACGTCACTTGTCTTTACCTGTTTGTCATATTGTACAATGATTGCAAGAACAGAGGCAAAAAATATGCAAGTGTTTCATATGGTAAAAGCCAACGTTTACAGAAACTTTTTAAAATATCTATAAATTATCTTAGAAAGTATCTGTAAACGTTGGTGAAAGCGCTTAGTAGATGTGAGGTGAAGTTTTAGTTCTTTTGTGGAGTTTCAAAGTTCGCGCCGGCGTCACAATACCGCACATAAAGTAAAAAAAGAAAAAAAAAGTGGTACACATATGCTATGGCTTATTTTTCTGACATGGAAGATAATTTTGTTTTTGTGCTTGGTGCTAAAAACAAACATGTGCAGTAAAAATGAGAGAATAAAAAACGTGCCGCGAGTGCTGCTGCGGTCGTTCATTTGAACGTAATGGCGGCATTTGTTATCACGCCGCGGAGTTGCGGAGTTCCGCAGTAAAAATAAGGTAGAAACATTTTTAACTTTTGTGTAGTGAGCCAGAGTACTACTCGCCGTACAGTCTGCTGACATACTTGCCGATGAGATGAAAGACTCGGTTGCCTCTTGTTTGTGTGTGCGTGAGCAGTTTGTGCGGGGAAACAAGCGTGGTTTTGTTTTCTTATCTTCGTGCGGTAACACCCGCCGAAAGTGCTGAAACAGTAGGGCGTTGTCTTGCTTCTTGCGTGCAATAGACGCTTGCGGCTTGGAGTCATGGGCGTCAAGGACCTGTGGGAAGTACTGGCACCCGTCGCCCGCAAGGTTCAGCTCGACGATCTTCGGGGCAAGCGACTGGCCGTCGATTTGAGCGGCTGGATCGTCGAGAGCGAGCAAATGCGTTCCAAGATTCACCAGCCGGTAATTAGGTAAGCGCTCGTGCTCGGTTTCGTACTCGTAGCATGATGTTCACGTCTTCAACCTCTTCACCCGTATTCAGTATTTCCGGCTGCCTCTGTGTATGTGGCACTCTTGTTTGTTCGTACCCGTTCGTACTGGGTTACTCTAATCGTCATCAACACCACGTTGCGGCGTTCGATTGTTTGACCACAGACGCTGAGCTGACGCCGAATGTGTGATGGCCATTGACTTCTGCAACAAAAATGTGGGCACGCTGATCGAGGCGGACCAGATATGCGCTGATGGCTACGACGTCGACAACCTTATTAGCGCGGACAGGCGTCGTTGCGGTTTCATGGCCGAGTACTTTATAAAGCCTCCCGTCACCGTGCTGCTGACGCTGCCTTGCCCGACCGAGCTGAGTTGCGTTGTGGTCGGTCTGATTCGCGGTCCAGTCAAACTGACCGGCTTCGAGATCTGGGTGTCGCGCACAGGTGTCGGCGCTACGTCGCCGCCACAAGACGACTTCGTACTGGTCGGCAAAAAATACGAAGCCACGGGCGACGTCGTTCAACTGCGCAACAGGTGTTACGTTCCAAGAGGACCGTTCGCGACCCTGATGCGAGATGGCAAAACGCCTTCGTTTGCATACGACTCGCATGGAACAGGTGAAACCCTCAAGACTGCCTACTGCAAGTACGTGTGCCGGATAAAGCTGAAACTGACCCGCGCTATGGGCAGCGCCTCCATTGGTCTAGGCTCCTTGCAAGTCTGGGGTCAACCGATGGCTGCCCTTTGCAGCTTAGCTGCCCAAGACGAACTTATTCGCCAATTCCTTGGTACTGCCGCAACCGTCCCTAACTGTAATCGTGAACATTCGGCGACTGACAAACGCAGTTTACACCAGCCGTCATCTTCTGCGTCGACTGTTCCGGAGCAGGCGAAGTCACTACCAGCAAAGAGCAAGGGGGAACAAGAGGGCGAAGTTACCAAGGGCGAGTTTCAGATTCCAACAGACTTTCTAGACGCCTTGACTTTCGAGCTGATGACGCAACCAGTTGTACTGCCAAGTGGCCAAATAGTGGACCAATCGACGTTAGATAAACATGTTGACACAGAGGAAAAGTGGGGTAGACCTCCAACAGACCCCTTCACTGGAATAACGCTGACGGGCATTAATTGTCCCAAAAGCCTTCCTGAACTCAAGACCCGCATCGACCACTTTGTGGTTCGCAACTTTGAGAAATTGGGGAACATTCCAAGGACGTTGGGAGGAAGCCCAGCCGGGACAGTGAGCAGCGCAAGACCCTCTGGTCTGATTTTGTTATCGCAGTCTGAACGTCCCTCATCACGTCAGGCTTTGAATGAGTCTGCGGAACGTGCTAGTACAAAAGATGCAACTTGCTCATCTCAGAACTGCCGTAGACCAAGCCATCTTAATGCATTAAGCTCTCAGGGATCAAAACCTGGTACAACTGGACTTGCAGGCAAATTTGGTGCCGTTACTTCTTCCACTTCAAACTTGGTCACTGCGCATTCTCGTTTTGATAATGTGGATCAAAGAGCGCTACAGGGACCTCGGATGCGCAGAAGTGCAATTCCAAAAATGCCTGTTTCACCCACCTCATTGCCAAGAGCCATGCCTGTACCACAGTCAACCAAGCAACATGCCGCATTCATGTCAGATGCATCATCAAGCAGCAACAAGCAGAAAAAGTTGCGAGAAGGTGAGAAACGGAAGCTTGAGGGAACAGTGAATGCTTCCGAGGCCAAGCAACCACGATGTGATCTCAAAACACATGAGGAGCGTCTTGCTGACAGCCTTTCAAGTTCTCTGGCTGAAACACTGCAGCGGATAAGGAACAGTGCTCAGGGAAAACCAAAAGTTCAAGAAACAGACAGCGACTTGTGCTGGGCGTGTAAGGCGTCGCAGTCGACGCATCGTGTACCGTGTGGTCACCACTTTTGCCGTGCCTGCTTAATGAACACTGTTAGAAATGGACAGTGTACCTGTGGCAAGCTGTTTCAGTCATCTGAAGTTGTTAGGGTGCACTGTTCAGAACAGAATCGAGAATAAAACTATATTTAGATATTGATCCGGTTTTCATGAAGTGCTCTTCACTCACTGCAGCTGGTATTTTGTATTGAAAATAGTGTGCAGCCATCATAACTGTGTTTTAAAGGTGAAAACCTAGTGCTTGTCCCATCTTGTACTGTGTGTTATAAACGAAGGCTCTCACTGCCTTTTTTGTTTACTTCTCTTGTGATGTGTTATTCAATCTACTATACCTAATGTTACACTGAAATGCAACTAATGTTTCTGAGCCCTCTTTAAAAGCAACGCTAAAGGCAAATATTAAAGGGCCTTACAGTGCTTTTAAAACATGGTAAATAAACTTTCCTAGTTGCTGGATGGTAGTACTGACGCAACAGGGTGCCTACAGCTTCGTCCAAAAGAGTATATGCTCTTTTCTTCAACTTCTTGCAATCCTTACCATTTCTTGTGCTTACTATTTTGCCCCCTTATGAGCACATTCGCTATTGGCCATATTTCTTAAAGGGGTCTTGAAACACTTTTCTAGCTAATCGTAGAATGACATCACTATTAAATTACGTCGCCTCACGAATCTCCTGCTGCAAAACCTTTTCGGATCCTTCGAGCACAAGCGAAGTTATATGTAGTGATCGGACAGATCAGCGGCTTTCTCTCTTCTTTCATTTCCACTAGCGCGCTAAAAGCTACACAGGGGAGATGGCAAGGGAATGCAATGTCCCACTGGCCCTGCAGAAAGGTTGAATGCCCTGGCGGCAAGACGGCTCGTGGCGGCCGTGGTATCTACGCTACGCTTTTCATCATAGAGGCCATGCGCAGCAGATGCAGCAACATGCATCCGTCGTGTTTTTGACCGGCAGTGCAAAGATTTAATGTTTTTTTCTATATTTTAAGATTGCAGACACATATATTTTTCATTATTTGACTCAAGTTAGCCATAATTGTATTACTCAAAATGTTCTCGCGATCACAAAATCATCTACTTGCTGTTGTGGGTTCAGCTGCTTGCATTGATGCTGCATGATGACATTGCAGAAGCGAGAGCAAGCGATTTTTCACAGCTTTTGACATGAGATTGTAAATTCCCGGCTGCAAGCAGGGCAATAATAATCTCTCGCATGTTCACTGGAGCCTCGTTGACAGATAGGCAAGGTTTCCTCACTATGTTCAAAAAGGGTTTCAGGGCCCCTTTATGATGTTACAACTAAGGAGTTGTTCTTTTTGGCAGGAGCAAATATAGAAGAGCTCTTGTAACTGATTGGACAATGGCGCTATCTGGTGGTGGAGAAAATTACCATTGTGCCCACACTATGGCTTCCGAGAGTGAGCGGTGTTAGTGTGACCTGAATCTCCGAAGCAATGTAGTCAGTCAAGCGTAGCATGGTGATTGGATGGAGCAGTGCGGGCATTGCTCTTTGTTGGCACTGTTCAACACTGTTAATTCAATAACGATGTCAGTTCGATTAAATTTCAGTGAAAGTGGTTGCTGGCAAAAAGTAATAGAATGAACGCTTGCCAACATCTTATATTTAACTTATCTGTAAACGTAGCAGGGCAGCACACATCACTGCATTACTGGACAATTCTCCATTACTGGACTGCTCTACATATTGCAGCAAAGTGACCCAGGCTCTCATAGGGGCGGTAGTGGCCACTTCATGCCTTGCTGAATTCAAGCCATTAGGTGCTAAATTATTATTAATCAATCAATCAAAGGAACTTTTATTTCTCCGCGAGAAATATGGATTTGATGGGAAAAAGTAGCAAACTGCTGCTTGACAAAGCTCTGGCCCCCTACAATGCCCACCAGCAAGTGAGCCACAGTACACATATAAATATGTGTATAGGAAGCAACTAAACATACTTATTGAAAACATGCACTTTGACAAAAGATAGACAAATAACCTATAAATACTTAATAAAGAGCAGAATGCATTTTAGCTTGTCGTACAATGTGGAAATATCTGAAATACGGGATCAATACAAATACAAAGATCTGAAATAAAAATATCGCAATACTTGAGGTTGAAAAATCAGTGTCGCATCGAGCAGATGAAATCTAAACAGAAGAGGCAATGAAGCAGTTTGCCATTTGCTCTCACATCTGAAATAAATAGCTTCAGATTCTAAAAGAGTAAAGATCAAGAAAAGGTTAGTACCACCAATAATATATAGTAATCATCATCATCATCAGCCTATTCATGTTCACTGCAGGATGAAGGCCTCTCCCGGTGATCTCCACTTATCCCTGTCTTGCGCTAGATGATTCCAACTTGCGCCTGCAAATTTCCTAACTTCATCGCCCATCTAGTTTTCTGCCGTCCTCGACTGCGCTTTCCTTCTCTTGGTATCCATTCTGTAACTCTAATGGTCTACTGGTTATCCATCCTACGCATTACATGGCCTGCCCAGCTCCATTTCTTCTGCTTAATGTCAACTAGAATATCGGCTATCCCCATTTGCTCTCTGATCTACACAGCTCTCTTCCTGTCTCTTAACCTTAGGCCTGACATTTTTCGTTCTATTGCTCTTTGTGCGGTCCTTAACTTGTTCTCGAGCTTCTTTGTTAACCTCCAAGTTTCTGCCCCATATGTTAGCACCGGTAGAATGCAATGATTGTACACTTTTCTTTTCAACGGCAGTGGTAAGCTCCCAGTCAGGATTTGGCAATTCCTGCTGTATGCACTCCAACCCAATTATATTCTTCTGTAAATTTTTTCTCCGTGATCAGGGTTCCCTGTAAGTAATTGACCTAGATAAACTATTCCTTTACAGACTCTAGGGGCTGACTGGCGATCCTGAATTCTTGTTCCCTTGCCAAGCTATTGAACAATATTTTTGTCTTCTGCAGATTAATCTTCAACCCCACTCTTACGCTTTCTCGGTTAAGGTCCTCAATCATTTGCTGTAATTCGTCACCGTTATGCCTGAATAGGACAATGTCATCTGCAAATCGGAGGTTGCTGAGATATTCGCCGTTGATCCTCACTCCTAAGCCTTCCCAGTCTAAGAGCTTGAATACTTCTTCTAAGCATGCAGTGAATAGCATTGGAGAGATTGTGTCTCCTTGCCTGGACCCCTGTCTGGATAGGTATGTTTCTACTTTTCCTGTGGAGAACCAAAGTGGCTGTGCAATCCTTGTAGATATTTGCCATGATATTCACGTATGCCTATATATAGTAATTTGCCAGTAATATAGTGAAAAGTTAGTGCCACCAAAACTAAACAGCGTTCGAGAAAAATATGACAGTCATTCACAAATACAATGTGCTACAAATACAATTGACAGCGTTCTGCGACTGCTGCAATAAATAATACGTAGTGTTGCTTAAACTATGCAAGCAGCAACCGGCAAACGACTTGATGGGTATGTGAGCTAAGTCATATCTTGACCTGATGAGAGCAAATAAAACGTGCACGTGGATGCAGTCTCAGCGATTAGGCCATGTTTGGCATATTTGTTTAAGAGTGCAGCTAGTTGGAATGATAACGACTGATTTCCTTAATTTGTGCAGCATAATCGCTGGAGCCAAGGATCCTGAATTCTTTTGTTGCGTAGGTAGCGTCGCTTTGCTAAACGAAACGAACTGATAAAGTCAGTGTTATTGGTTTTAATGGCGAGACGGTAAGTACAAGAAAGGTGGAATGCGTAGGTAAATTCCACTTTTAGTATATTAAATGCGTTAAAATAAGGAGATGTGTGAGTAGCAGATGAAACATTAGCAATTGCACAAACTGCGCGCTTTTGACATAGACTGAGCTTTTTCAATGTTATCTATTGATGACATTAAGGTGGCAATAATTTAGTGTTGATAAAAGTAATCCATTGTAAATCAAGCATTTAACTTTTAGTGGTAATATTTGACAGTTTTTATTAATCAGGGTCCAGTGTTAACTTGTTACAGATACTTTCCACTTGCTTTGTTCCATGATAGTATCTCTGAGAATGTAACTCCTAACAATATTAACTGCTTAATTATCAAGAAATAAGGTTTCTGTCAATTCAACAACAGTTTGCTTAGTGTGAAAAATTATGGCTTGTGTGTGTGTTTTTTTTTAAATTTTCAAGCAATTTATTCTTGACCAAATTAATACCTGTGCAAACGCATCATTTGCTAAAGACGCCAAACTGGCTAGCTTTATATCCCTGAAAAAAAAGTGCTGTATCATCGGCATAGCCAACAAATTTACAATTTGTAACAGCAAAAAATGTTGCTTATATAGAACAATGAATAATAGCGGCCTGAGTACGCTACTTTGAGGGACTCCAGTGTTAATGTTTTTAAGACTGTGAATTGAAATTACAATTTGAGACAAACTGAACTTCGGTGCTGTAGATATGAATGCAGAAGGTCGTTGCACTTCCCACGCACGCCATACTGTTCTAGTTTATACAATAATAGGTTATGTTGCACGCAGTCGAAAGCTTTTGAGAAGTCAATGTATCCACCTGACTGTATACAATGTATACGATGCTGTGACCATTGCCACTTGATAAGCATTCAAACCATCAGGTGTTAGATTATTGTGCTGTAAAGTGGCAAGAAATGTTGAATTTTGTTATTGTCTGATCATTGTCCTTTTAATGTGATGTGTGAGAAGGACAAGAGGATGATGCACACAAGCATCCATGTCCTTGTCTCTTCCTTTGTTGGCAAGTATATTGCACCAAAGGAAGAATGGAGCACTAAATAGTTTGGTCCCTCCCGTCAGTGTTTAACATAACACAGTTTCATATTGTTTTTGCTCGGTCTTTTGTATAGTTTGGCACTTAATGGTTTGGATGCTTACCTTGAAGATACAGCAATTTGCAGAATGGCAGAAATAATGTTGCAAAAGTCCTGGGCCAGAAATTTGGCCAAAATATAAAACCAAACACACGGTAATACAATTACCTGCAGTCAATACTTCTTCACTCTGAATTCCGCCACGCTTTCAGGCACTCAAATTCGCCAGAGCCAAGTTTACGTGAGGCCTTGGTGAATGAAATGTTGCTTCAATCGTGGAATCATGTAAAGTGCATTAGTGCCAGGCATCTAAAAAAACCTGGAACAGGTGTGGTGTACTTGCTCAAGATATGACCGAGAGTGACCGACGCTATCTCTTCCCTAGAAAGCATTGGCAGGCAGCCATTGACCTAGGGTACTTATCGGGGCCCATGGCCAACTATAAGAGAGATGACTAAGGTCTTTCGAAATTTTTTGTGCTCATTCTAGAAAATGATCATGGAATTGATGACAAGGTAAAGAAACAGGACACATGCTTGGGTGGTGTGTTCTGCCTTCCTTCTGTTTCTTGTCGCCCATTTTTCACATTCTTTTTCTAGAATGAATCAGTACTAACTAGTTTGGTTCATGCTGTTCCCAATACTTTGTATTCTACAGGCCTGAACATGCATCTTTAGGAAGGCCAGTGCATCACATACGTAGCAGATGTGTTCTCGTGCTTTTGTTCTCTCCTCCTCTGTGCGGAGTAGCGTGCTTAAGTGCATTGGCACGGACAACCCTTCTGAATTTTCTGCGTTCTTTGTTCTCATGGCTGCTATATTACTAAAATTTTGAGGTGTGTTTTCACCATAGGTTAAGGTAAACAGGAGTGCCAAATTGCCTGGCAAGGCGGACTAGTGTCCAGCTGATTCAAGTTTTGTCGAGCCACACATAGGCGGCCCCGAAGTGGAGTACTGTCCCTAGCTACAACTGCACAATGCAACGGCTGTACCCTCTTGCAACGCCAACAATACTGCGAGGTCTCGGTGCAGCAATGGGCCTGTCATACATTCTTTTTTTTTTTTTTTATCGCAGGCAATGAGCTTGACGACACACTTCAATGACGTGCTTTTCATGTGATTGCTGCTGGGTTTCGCGATGTCCTACTGGTTGACGAGTACCGTTCATTCTTGCGCACAACTCAGTTTTCTTTCTGCCATGTTCACGTGGTGGCAAGCACATATAGCACTGACAGCTAGAGGAGAAAGAAAGTGGAAAGAGCATGTTACCAAGGGACAAAGAGTGGAGTTGAGCGGTGGAAGAGGGCTATGTATAAAGCTACAAGCTGCATGCAACACATTGCTGGAGGCATTTGGAAGTTTTAGAAATAACACACCCAATAGGCGTCATTGTGTACCCAAAGCCCCACGCTGTGCTTACATTCTTTTGTACTCCTTTTGCATTCTTTTGTACCCCTGGTGGTTTGTGTCCCCAAGTTTTGGGTGCACAAAACCTAATATTCCCTATTAGCTGGACATGTACAATGCGCTCCGAGACAGAAGAGTTGGTACTCCTACCTATCTTACTCTATGGTTCTGGTACCTGACCCCTCCATGGCTATGCCCTCTGCCTGTTCAACGGTGCCTGCTATGTTTCATTGTTGCATGAAGGAACCTATTCTTCCGTTGCAACAAGCTACTCGGCTATGGGATCAAGCTGGTATTTGTGCTCGAGGGCACAGCTCCAGAAGTGAAAGAGGAAACGCTGTCGCAGAGGAACCAAGCACGCGGTGGCGAAGGGTCAAAGTCCAACGGCGGCATGCTTGCGAGGCGTCGTCCAGGACTCCAGGCCATCTCAAGTCAGGCAAGTAATCAGAAGGTGCAGGGCAGAAAAAAAAATTTGAATTAAAATTAAATTATAGGACTTAACATCCCAAAGGAACTGATGGGCTATTAGGGAAGTTGTAGAGGGGGGCTCAGTTTTATTTTGAATGCTTGGGGTTCTCTAACATGCACCTAAATATTAGTGTACAAGCATTTTCACAATCCGTACCCCATAGAAATGTGGCCACGGTGACTAGGATTCGAATCCGGGCCCTTTTGCTCATTGGCACGTAACATTGCATATAGCCACTGTGGCAGGTGCGAGGCAGTAAAAGAGTTGAGAAAATCAAAAACACACCTTCGACCTTCCGTCCTCATTCTATGCATGAGGCACTAGTGCTGGTAGGCTTGATGACATTTACCATGTAAACCGGAATATAGGTCGACCCCTGGCCTTGACTTGGCCAGAAAACGACTCGCAAGAAGCTAAAGACCACTATATAAGACAAAGGGCAACTTTAGCCGCTTTCTTTTGGGGAAAAAATATTGACCTATATTCCGGCTTGTACGGTATATACGGGGCTGGCACTAGTGATCTCCTTGGTTTGCTTGTCACATTGCACGAACGAGAAGACAGCAGTCACAGCAAAGTTTTATTTATCTTGCTGAGCAACCCAGCAAGTTTTATGTGCTTGTGCGGAGTATGGCTAATCCTCATGGGCCTTTGAGAGCATGTGAGGGTTCTCTGAAAGTGAATGTTACCTGCAAAAATACTGTGTCATTTGAGGACATTCCTTTGCACCAAAGGAATGATATATATATATATTTTTAACACGAAAGTGTTTTATGCCGGGGTCCACCAAGACTTCACTGACGTATTTCCGTCACGGAAATACGTCATAGAACATAATACAAAGAAAGAAACCAGAAGAAAAAGTTCCACAAACATGCAAAATTTGGAAATCGAACCCACGACCTCTCGGTCCGCGACGATAGATCGCCGAGCGTTTAACCCATTGCGCCACAAACGCATTTGCAGAGAGCTACACAGACGCGCCTTATATCTAACACTTCTCCGTGTACCCGCGCTCTTGCTCGGGGCGGTGCCGCCGCCTACGAGCAGAAAAGAGAAGTACTGCATTATGACACTAACGCGCACCGACAGTGAACGCTTCGGTGGTCTCAGCACTACGACGCCTCGATGCCAGCATTCGAAGGGACGCTGGCATCAAGAAGCACTACCAACGCCACCTAGGTGGCGTTCACCGTACTCAGCACAGCGGAGCGTGGCCTCCGCAATTAGCTCTGAAAATGTTTCTGAAGTTGATCGCGGAGGCTGCAATTACGACGCGCTGTACGCGCTGATTTGACTCCGTGACGATTCAGTTACGTGCTTTGTCTTGCGCGTTGTATTAGTGTGTCAGTTACGTGCTTCGTCTTTCGCGTTGTGCTAGCGTGTGCAGCGTAGTGCAGCTTCCATATGCACGACGGTTGCTCATGGTCATCGACGTTGGTAGTCGTGATGGAGGAGACGTGCCACCAGGCGTCAGCGTGGGTGCATCAACGCCTAAGGGCGCTTTAGCCACAAAACACCAATAGACATTATATATCAATGTGCAATAAACATTACACTACTTCTGTGAAGACACGTTTCACTTTCGTGTTCTATACTGATTCCTATATAAGAGGGATCAACCACATTTTTTTACATACTATGCCTATGGCTGATTTCATACTTGGTTGAAGATCTTCCAGTAGAACTATGCTATGCTACATTAAAACTAAATTTAAGTGTGTAATTACTATAAATCATAAACTGCCTGATCTCCAGTTTGGCCATAATTTGGCAGATAATTATTATCGGTTTCTTTGGTGTCAAGTTTCACTTGGTTTTACCTATAGTGACTTTTATTTTGAGCTGTGTTAAAGAACAGATCTACACAGACACCCCATTATAACACTGGTGTAAGATAAAGCTCCGGCCAGTGCCAACTGGGACATGCTTGCGCACATGTAGGCAGAGATCAATTATTGTTTGAACATAATGATGCTAATATTGAACGATAACACTGGAATAATAAGAATGAAATGAAGCATGTCTTTTGTTTTACTGATAGCATATGTTCCAGCATAGAAGGCAGTGCCTAATTTGCACACAAGGCTGAACACTGCCCTTGTTTTCTTGCCGAAGACAAAATGCAAAGGAACAGATTTTTCTACAGGAGAATTGCTTAGCATTAGCAAGTGAGGTCTGAGGTCACATCACTCTCTGTAGTAATTGTTGCTGCAATACCATTTGGGTGCTTCTCTTCGCATGAGATCATTCTGTACGAAACGTGGATGAAATAGGGAGAGATCATTTGATACTGCTAGGCCTATATATATAGCATGTACATGTTGCCTTGGCAGTACCTGCTTCTTGTGCCTCTAAAAAGATGTCATGCCACCTATCGGCAACATTTTCTACCAGTCTGTGGGGTTCCCCGAGTGTCAGTTGGCTTTTTGAGTTGGTGTGCAAAAAGCAGATTGACAAATAAAGTAGGTGATGCCATATGTTGTCTTCACTGTGCACAGTCCAGACTATGACCTTTGCAAGAAAAAAAGAAAAAAGAAAGAACGGTTTGTATGTGGCACAATCACAAAGAGTATGCATGTTCAGATTGCTTATGTGCAAGACCTCGTGCAGTTTGCATCATTAAAGCAAAACACCAATGCAGCAGGCCAAAGAAAAAAATTGTGTGATGAACTAGAGAGAGCAAGCAAGCAGAGGGAATGCAGGGAGGTCAACTAGATGAGCATCCGGTTTGCTACCGTTCACTGGGGTAAGAGAAAGGGGGAACAGAGGGAGAGAGCATACATAGCATGCACATATCTAGAGATGTAGGGAACAAGATCTGGGGAAATTAGGGGGAGGGACTACAGAAGTGTGAAAAGAAGGCATTATATTTATTTATTTAGTCTTTAAGGACATCAGGATATGTCCACTGTGCCCTGCTGAAACAGGTAGATGATCCAACTTTCATGTGCTAATTATGCAGTTTAAGTACACCACCACTAGGAACCCATTGCTTTTTTTCATAGGTTTAGGTGGTACAGGCATACCCTAGCCTGGAGTCGAGTCACAGGCTAACCTTAAAAGAGACACTTGACTCAGCCTGGCGTTTCACGTGTAAAACTTTCATAGTGAGCCATACTTCGTGTAATCTCCTATCCTGTTACCCACTTTCCCTAATAGGCCTCAAGCCATAAGTTATATATATTATTCTCTCTCTCTTTCTCTGTTCCCTAGCCTTGCCTCATACCAGACCTTCCCGGTGTTTAAATAACAAAATGGAGAGCTGCTGAGACTGGTGCTGCAGTTGGATGGCCGATAATGAGAATGTAGGGCTTGCTTTGTGCGACCACAGATAGCATTGCCAAGGGTTCACTGTGACTGTTAAATGCACTCGCTGTACATTCTAGTAAAATGGGTTACAAGCATATGGCTGACGTAAAGCTTAGCCATGAGGAGAAATATAATGCAGAGGTAATGAGCTATCTTTTAGAGATGGCCTTGTTGGAAGGGGCCAGCTCAAAGCAATAAGGAAAAAGTATAATCATTTTCATAATTCGTTACATCGTCTATCTTGGACAGCTCGAGCTGTTTCATGTGCCCTGTAACTTGGTGTCCTAACGCTATATCTGTCATATTATAAGTTATTGATTGATGTTCCTTGCTGCAACTACGACCAAATAGTAAAGGAAAGAAACTATGTTTCTAAACAACTCTTAGTTCAAATCATCTCCGTTCTAGTCCCTCGTTATGGTGTAAAGTCAGGTTGTGTGGGCCCGTTAGTGTGCTTTATGTGGAGAGCTGTCAACGAATGTAGTGGCAGCAATATATTTTTCTTTGCACTGGCAATGACATATAGCTCTATGACATTTGCTTTGCTGCAATTTTAGTGCAGAGAGCTGCTTGACGTCCTGGGCCTCCCCTATGTGCAGAGCACAGGTGAAGCAGAGGGCACGTGCGCCTTTCTTGACAAGAATGGGGTGAGTCATCGTTAGTTCAACATTTTCTTTTGTCTTCTTCTTCTGCCCTTGACTTCAGAGGGATGCATCTGGCAGTAAGCTGCAATCATAAGCTTGTTCCAGGGTAAAAGCTTACCAGTGATTTACCAAATACATACATGCTAAGTCACATTTGAAGAGATTGCAATATGGCAGCCCAGGAAGTCAGCACACTTGGTTACGGTGGGTGGAATCGCCAAAAGGACGCTGGAATGAACTGAACATACTTCAGTATTGTAGTCTCAAACCATGCTCTCTTTATAACATTTAGTCATAACGTCTGCCACATTGCCTTCTGACGGTGTATTGTGCATACGTGACACTGAACCCAAGTGGTTTACTGCTAGTGATACGCTCTGCAGTTCATTAGCCGATAGATGTGGGAAAGTAGGTACTAGTTGAAGCTGGTCTTTGAATTGCATGAATTCCACTGTGCACACTACCAGATGTTACCATCCATATCATGAAGAGAGAGGGAGGTGTTGTGATTTTGAATGTGGCATGTGTAGCTCATCTACAGGATGCTCGTCTCTCTTGGATATGAAAACAATCATCTAAAAAGTCTTTACAGGGTACCTGTAATGTCTGCGTGGCTGCTGGAAGAAGAAAGAAAGCATTTGCTTGTAAAGATGCGCACAAAATTTTTTGGAACATGGAAACTGTAACGAGGCCTTAGGTGCTTCCCATTCTAGCGATCCTGCGTTAAGTTGGATGCTGCAGAGCAAGGCCTCATACTCAGTTGCAGGATGGACCCTTCAGTTGTAGGCAGTATGCTTACGCCACAAGATATTTGAACTCTTACACAGCTTTCTTTATTCCATAAGCTGGAGTGGATGGGTGTACTTTCGCCTGCATGCCAACGAAGGTTCTTTCCCATATTCTTTACCCAATTTGTTCTACTATGTTGAGCTGGCACCTGGTGTGGCAGGATTGCAAACTGGGTGAGTTGGAAGGTATTCATGAGAAGTGTGCCCGAAGACAAAAATGATGTAGTTTGAACGCACAACTTGGAATCTATGTCAATCGAAGCTTTTGTGAAGCGGTTACTCACATGCTATAAATTTGCCTGTTTAATTTCTGCATTTTTGACGTAAAGGAAACTGTTGCACTCCTGCTATGCAATGTGACATATGCTGCGATCATCTCAAAGAGATAGTTGGCGTTGGCACGATAGAATCATACATGCTATCGAGCCGAATAGTTAGAGCTGCCATGCTCAAGGACTGAGGTTCAATCCCACCATTGGGCACGTAATTCAATTCTTTTTTAAGTGTGACCAATTTGATAGGGCACCAGCAGCATCCAGCAACCATGGTCAGGAAAGTTCGGGAGGGTTCGCAAGAACTTTGATTTAAAAGATGAGGGAAACACTGAATAAACACGCCCATGTCAGCAGAGGCACACTTATGACAGAATAGCAGCACTTGTCCTGCGCTTTTATGATCTTGTATTTGTCTCCCTTTGAGCTGTTCACCATGAATATGTTACGTGGTGCGACCTTTGCTACTTAGCTCATGTTTTCTGTCTTCACAGATGGTGGACGGCTGCATCACACAAGACGGCGATGCATTCCTCTATGGTGCCAAGACGGTCTACCGGAAACTTTGCATTGAGGACAAGGTACCTTTGTTGGCACGTCCGAAACTTAATAGGGGTTCCTAGAGGAATGCATATAGGTTTCCTTAGTCGGGTGCATCACATTTTTTTTTTTTTTCTTTAGCGAACTTTCCTCCACCTTGTGGGCTTCCACAGAACTGATTCGCCGTAACCTAATAGTGCTCTGTAAAGTCAAATAAAGAGCATTTTTTCTTGATTTGTCTGTATTTCAGTCATGTTTATCCTTACCTAGCATGCTCCAAAATGCGTCCTCTGCTCCACAACGAGCAATTCCTGCTCCAAATCTGCTCCAATGGGCCAAATTTGCTGCTCCAAGAACTGCTCCAAAACACCCTTGGCCACTACCATCCCTGATCTGAAAGCTCACAGAAGTATGTAATTGTTTCAGCACAATTGTGTAAGTATAAAGGAACTGTTTTCAATAGCTTGTTGCCTCTTGGACAAGTATTTATACTGTCAGGTTGGCACAAGCAGTAGAAACTATGTAAAAGTGCAGCACAAATCGCATCGTCAGTGGTGGAAGCGAGCTTGAGCCTTTTGGAGCAGCTCAGGGAGCAGGAATAATGATGTTTTGGAGCAGCTTTGGAGCAACAAAAGGGCAGCTTTGGAGCAGATTTCGAGGGTCAAACCTCATTGTTAATTGCAATTTTTTTATTTTTGGTAAACATAAAAAACAAATATTCAAGTAGCTTTTACTCAACATTCAATACTTAACAGACCACACTTTTGACAAATTAAAGAAAATATGTTCCCATCATTAAAAGATCACAGCTGACAGAGCAAACAACTAGAGATAAGGGATGCTTTGAGCAGCTAAACCTGACACAGACAAATGATAAGTAAATGTTCATGTTAATAAAACACCACAGCTGACATGAGCAACAACACAGAGAAGACTAGAGATAAGCGAAATGTTGACAGATAAAAAATAAATGTTTGTGT
This sequence comes from Dermacentor silvarum, assembly GCF_013339745.2. Classification (NCBI taxonomy): domain Eukaryota; kingdom Metazoa; phylum Arthropoda; class Arachnida; order Ixodida; family Ixodidae; genus Dermacentor; species Dermacentor silvarum. The sequence goes on from NC_051164.1 coordinate 85,037,792, forward strand.
TGTTCCAACACCACCGCTGACATGAGCAACAACCCAGAGAAGACTAGAGATAAGCGAAATGTTCCCTTTTGCACCTAATAATAAAAGTTTACCTTCATTCTAGACCTAATGGGACTCTAGAAAAATGAAATAAAAAGAAGAAAAAACTTATGCTCCCGCTATTAAAGCGTCGCAGCTGACATGAGAAACTAAGAGGAAACTAGAGATAAGCGATACACTGCATAACTAAACCTGACTACACTTCAGAGAAATTAAAAATAAATGTTCCTGCCCTTTCCCACCCACTAGCTTTCTTGGGCTGGTCCTGTCAAACAGCGCCATCTTGGATAGAGCAGGGAGTTCGATTGGGCGCGCCACGTCGCAGATGACAGCTGAATGAATGCGTCTCTCCTGTTCCCTGTGCAAAGCGACTGGCATTGAACACCTCATTGTTGCCTCCCATTTGGCGGCACATGGAGGCACCGCTTGGGAGCAGTTTCGGGGCAATAATGCTTTTTGGAGCAGGCAAAGTGGACTGGCGCAGCGTGGTGCAAATGGCGCAGCACTTCCACCCCTGATCGTCCTAGCATCTCGGCTCATTTTTGATATCATGTGCTTGGTTGAATTCAGGAGATATGTCTTACAATCTGCATGCTAAACCTCTGCAGCATTTCATTAGCTAACACTGTACTACTTGTTTGTGTAAACATTTTTCAGGATCCCCATGTCCTGTCCTACAAGATCGCCGACATTGAGAATAAGCTCGGCCTGAATCGTGAGAAGCTCGTGGCACTGGCTGTGCTTGCTGGGTGTGACTACTTTACTGGAGTTCGCAGCGTTGGAAAGGAGACAGCGCTAAAATTGCTAGACAAATTTGGAGACACTGGCTCTCTTGAAAGGTGAGAATGTGAAACTTTGACTGCTCTGAAATCAAGTTCTGTTGGTCGGAAGGAGTTGAGACCTTACGGAAAATGATTATAGGACTTATGTTAAATTAGTAAGGATCGATGTGGTACAGCCGCCACCAAGCTTAACCTGAACCACGAAGACACGTCTACAGTGACTTAACTTTAACTAGCATGAGACGTAAGGAGCTAACATTGAATGCCTTGGAAGGAAGATGTATAAAGCTAGCATAATTCAAGGCACACCAACCAGAAATCAGCAGCACACTCTGTAGGAGAAGCAAAATGTTGCTGAAGGCGTGTTTAGGTTAAATATGATGGCTTTTGCATGTGAACTCTCGGTTGAAGCGCTGCTCCATCGAGAGGAATTACACGCGGGCTACTGTTTGAAATTTGAAAAGCTACGAAAGCAAAGTGCACGCAGAACTGCACGTGGCAGGTCTCAGGATTGAGTCCCACAGTCTCATCCGCATCTTTAGAGGGGCCCCGAAACGCTTTTTGAACATAGTAAGAAAACGTTGCCGGTCTATAGAAGAGGCTCCTGTAAACACGTTAGCCAATATTGCACTGCATGCAGCAGGTACTTTACAATCTCGTGTCAAAAACCATAAAACATTGCTTGCTCTCTCCCCTGCAATGTTGTCCTTGAGCGTCATCACAAGCAGCAGTGCCTACCAACAGCTATTGGCCGATTTCTTGATAGCGAGAACATTCTCAGTAATACTGGCATTGCTTATTTTGAGCTAAATAAATGGAAAATATATGTCTCCAAACTCAAAAAAAAAAGAAAAAAAAAACATCTGAAAAATCGTTTTAGCTTTGCACTGCCAGTCTACACACGACAGTTCTGCTTAGCTGCGTCTGCTGTGCGTGGCCTCTGAGATAGCAGCTGCATGTTGCGTAGCGTAGTTTGCCGCATCTGCTACGGGGCGCCGTGATGAGCCCTCCCGCCGCCGCCACACTCAACTTTTGGGTGGGGCAAAGCTTCCAGCGCACTAGTGGTGACTAAAGAGGAGAAAGTGGCTCATCGCTGCAATAACTACATCTACCTCCGCTTATACTTGAAGGATTCAACAAATTTTTGAGACAGGAGATTTGTGAGGCGACGTCCTTTAATACTGAGGTCATTTTATGATGAGCTAGAAAGGTGTTTCAAGGCCTCCTTAAGCTGTAAAACAAAAACATAAGCATCTTAATTACTACAGCACCTCTATTAAAGATAAGACATGAACTACACCGCTCAGTCTTGCATTCCAATTTTATTTTTTCTATGTACTGCTCAGCGCTTTGGCAAATGAAGAAATGTCACAAGTACTAGCAGGCTTCGTTGATTCAGTATCTAAGCCAAGAAACTGAAGCAGAAAGCGCTGTCGAACTCTGCTGGACTACTTTGCGCAGTAACACGGGAGCAGGAGCTCCATCTTGTAGCTTCGCTTTCATTGGCATTATAGGAACTCTCTGTTTTGTGTGAAGTGACATCAAATTGACAGGGTGACGCGATGTCAAACGCATCTGTGCAACCATTTTCAGGTACTACATGAATCGACTCTACAGTGTATCTTGTACTGGGTTGCTACAGACGGATAACAGTAGCATTAAAAGCCCAAGATGGTGACACTCACACGCTTCTGTGAAACAGTCTATAGGATGTCTCGCATTTTTACTGCTTTCATGTTTCAGAAGCTCTTGTGGTAGGGCATACACAGGCCGAAGCTGTGATGATGTGACTGGCTTCGTAATTTGAGTTCTGACAGGCAGGGTCCTTTGATGCAGGCTACGAGACTGGACACGGGATTCGAAGTATTCTAAGCTGCAGGAGACGCTTGACAGAAACTGCAAGAAAGGGTCGCATTGTGGAAACTGCCAACATCCTGGTGAGCATTAGTGTTGTTGGCTTTCGTTAACCTGTACTGCCTGATACCGTTTCCCTTCATGTGTAAAATGTACAGGGGCAGGGGCCTGGTCATCTGCTTCATGATGCATTTTGTTCCTAGCCTTTTAGTTTCTTGTATACAGGGTGATCATTTTGAACTTTTACGGAATTTTTGAAAATACCCTTTTGCAGGTAACATAATTCAAGTTCTTGAGCTGGATTACTCAGAGAGGCAGACAATACTTGCACGAGAACTTGAAACACATATTCAACTAATTAACAAAAATTCGCTACTTAACTTCATAATTAATTACTTTATGGCACATATTACAATTTACAAGTTGTAGCAGGTGAGCTTACAAGATGAATTCATTTGAAATGAATTTCCGGGATGACACCAGTTTCAAGATATTATTTTCGAAAGTGTGGGACAAAATACATGGGCATTCCAGTTCATTTTGTTCTTCAGTGCATAAAAGAACGGTTTCTTAAAAAAGCAAGTGGAACAGTGAATTTTGATGGTGATTTTGATGGCGCATGTCTTCAAACTGGTGTCATTCTGGAAATTCATTCCAAGTGGACACGCCTTGCAAAGTCACCGGCTACAATTCGTAAATTGCAATATGTGTCGTAAAGTAATTAATTCCGAAGATAATTAGGGAATTCTTGTTAATTAGTTGAATATGTGTTTCGATTTCTCGTGGAAGTAATGTCCGCCTCCCTGAGTAATCCAGCTCAAGGACTACGATTATGTTGTCTGCAACAGGCTATTTTTAAAAATTCCATAGAACTTGGAAATGATCACCCTGTATATGAAGCTAAGAATGTTAAATTGTAATAAAAAAGATTCCCGCGTACTGTTTCCAACTTAAGTATCTGTTGGCTTCATGTCATATGACGTCATGTCATGCTTTACTGAACGTCAAGCCTGTCAGTTCACCTGATTCATGTTGCACATTACTCGTACCAGGTACACAGAAGTCACACCACGCTCATGGGTGCATCATGTGCTCGACTGACACTGCCTGTGCAAAGTCGGTGGTGTCCAACTGCACATGCGATTGGCATAAGGCAGAAGCTGTGAAAAGCCAGTGGAGGACAGAGCTCGACGTCCGAAAGAAGGCACTCGACGAGTATGACAAGTTTCCTCCAGAAAATGTGCGTTTTCACGTGACAATCTTTTGTTTATTTGCAGGCACTTCAGTCTAAGCCAGTCTTGATAACAATTCATCAATTCTAATGACTTTTCTTACATTCCAGAAACATTACACTATACTCGCTTGTCAATACTATGTAATGTTGCAAATGCATCTACACCACCTTGTGTCTTTCCTGAAAATGGTGGGCGTGCTGTTAAATTTAATTGAACCCTGCAGTAACAAAATTATTGGAGAAAAAAAAATCACTTTTGCAGGAATTTTGTTATTGGGAAAATTACATGGGAAAGTACATGCCCTTGCAAATGCAAAACTTGACTTCATGAAGTCAGTAATTTTGCTGTGCTTCATCTTAGCTTGCAGCAGCACTCGGTCTTTGCAGGTAAGAGTGCATAGTTATTTTGTTTTTTTCTGAGTATACAGTTTTGACTGCCACTGTACCTGTTGTTCTTGACAATTTTTTTGCTTTCTTTATTTAACATGCTGTAGACTATTTTTGGCACCACAAATGTGTTTTTTATCAACCGGAATAGGTTGTGAGTCTTGCAACCCTTGAATTGAATGCAACCCGCACAGGTCATATCCGAGTTCCTGACCGACCAGGACGACATCCAGAGTGTCGACAGCTGCTGGCAGTTTCCTTCTGCAAAAAAATTTGAGGTGATTGTTTGTTGCTTACCTGTACTGTCCCCATCTTTATTTTCTGGCATGATTAATACTAGCAAGCTTGTAAAATGCTCCGACTAAAGGCAGCCATAAAGCACCTTTTCTTGAAACCCAGCAACATACTGGAATGAGTGCGATGCCTTTCAAGGAATATACTTCCAGATGAAATGCTTGAAAAGAACTTGCAATGAACCGACGTAAATGTGCTAATGTTTATGTTCTCGATGCCCCCTGAACTCATCGGTTTCTCTCAGTTGGAGAGAGAGAGAGAGAGAAAAAAAAGGCAGAAAGGTCAGCCTGAGCTAGTGCTCTCTAGCCTGCTACTCTGCACTGAGGCAAGGAGAACAGAAAAAAAAAAAAAGGTGTCATGAGGGATGATGATGACATAGAAGAGGGATGCACAACGGTGATGGCAAGTTCAGCATTCTGATGATTATCAAGAAAGTCCAAAAATGTCATTCAGAAATTTCAATGGAGTAGCCGCTGGGTTCCAGGTCTTGGCTGGGTTACTCATTGACATGCAACTTCATATAATGGTATCAACAAAGCGTCAACCATGTGCAAGCAATATTCAAGCGACAGCGACAAGCAACGTACGCGACAGGCAGACCCTGTCGCGGCGCGGAGCAACCACATGGACGTGACATCGCGAAAAGAAGTAGCAACGAATTTAGATTGTTGTCCGAATAAATACAATCATGCGCGCCCGTAAAGAAATTGCAAACGTACCACGAGGCCAATGCTTTAACCACAGTGCATTAGATCTAGCTTTAATATGCTGTCATTGCCAGTGAAAATCCGTTCTATGCTGCCAGCGTGAAATGGCGCTTCACCATCTGGTGAGCAAAACTCGAAACACTTTCGCGGCTCTTAGTGGCGTCTCAGGCCTAACAGCACCAAACGACAAGAAAATGTCAATATTTTGGCCTCAACTTGAGATGAGACGAAGTGATGGCCGATATTGCTATTTATTTTTTGCTGTCACGGCAGAGAGCGAGTTGCAAGAGCGATTTCAGATCGAAGTGGGCGGACTGGTTGCTGCCATGTTGTTTGCACAATCACGCTGTCCCCAGCTAAAGTCTTCATGCGGACTTCCGGGCGACAAGCAAAATTTTCTAGCTCAGAAAAACCCACTGACGCGACAAGTGACAGTGACAGATTGCCCTCCGCGACAGCAACACCTGTAGTTCATCGCCGTTGGGCCTGAAGAGGCTGTTGTGGGCTTCTCTTGTGCCACTAGTGTTGGGGTTCTGCCAATAGCCGTGCCATGCCTACCAATCTTTTCAGCTTTCTGCGGTGTTTGAGGCTGGAATCAAGAAAAGGCATCCAAAGGTGGCAAAAGAACACTTGCAGGATGTGTGGGATGCATTAATAACCACTAGTTCTCCTCTTCCTAGAAAATCTTGAAGGGTGTGCAAATGCGTGCCCAATGGCTGGCATCTATGGGTCACTGTACTTCATGAAATGTCATTGCTGATGTTACCTAAGGCAGTAAAAGGAGAGCATAGATTTCGAAAACTGTGGCAGAGCCGAGTGTGGATTTGGGCTTAGTTAGTAACTCACGGTGATAGATTACTAGCACGAGCAAAAGTCGAAGGACAAATAAAACGACCGGATGAGCGCTAACTTTAGTTCACTGCACAGTGTATTTGCCCCTGCCTTTTCTTTTGACAGACGCATGTCGTTATGCTTGTTAGTGGTTGAAAAAAATTCCTCTGATGCTTTACACTGGAAATACACAGTAGGAAGAAATAAAAGACTGCCTTTTATGTCTACTGGAATCAATACTCGATCCATCCATCCATCACTAAAAGGTGATTATACGTTGTAGAAACCTCGAGGTAGACCTAACTGGCAGTCTATTTAACAAATGAGTGAAACATTTGAGGACGTTGATCGCTTTGGAAACAAACCTGCTCTGTTAATTGAGAAGAGAGCAAGCAGTGCATTATGTAGGATTGTAGGTTTCCTGCTGCACACAGGGTTAACAATATTTGGCTTGCATGTTCAAGGCAGCATTGTCTACAAATAGGGAACATTTGTTTTATCGTGTTAAAGAAAAAATGTTTCAGTGCTCTTTCAACATTGCATTAGCATGTTTACTGCCACCATCTTAACCTCTGAACGTCTTGCACATGCTTTGAGAACAGCAAGCTGAAGACCTTTACCAAGCCTGACCTCGTATTATGTCTTTTTTTTTTTTTTCCTGTAAGCAATTCCTCATAATTAGAGAAGGAGATGTGAACCACTGACTGTTCTCATTGGATGTTGTGCCGATAAGGAAGTCTGGCATAAGTTTGTCTTTTGACTTGTCTGCTCGCTCGGTTGAAGCTCTGAATTTGTGGCGGCTTTTGTTAAACAGCATGTTTTGATGCAGCACTCTCGTCTCATTCAGAATAAATCGGAAGTGTACCTCATCTATGGCTATGCCAGGTGAAAAATGCAAAATTCTTACAATGAAAGCAAGAGTAGAGAGTCAAACTTCTTTGCACCCTTGTTGTTCCATGGCGGGCATTTTGCCTTCAAGGGATGGTGCCACTGTTCTTTGCTCTGAGAAAAGCAATTCTTATATTTGGCTTCACTAGCAAACGACATACTGGGTGTTTCAGCGAGCACTTTCAAAAATTTTTGAAAGGTTGCCTATGGCAGATAGCACAATTCTAGTTCATGAGCTGGTCTACTCAAAGAGGCAGACATTACTTGCATGAAAAGTTGAAATGCATAATCGACGGATTAACAAAAATTCACTAATGAAGTTTTTAACTAATTACCTTATGGCCCATATTGCAATTCACAAATTCTAGCCGTGGTTTTCGCAAGGCGATGGATCCACTTGGAACGAATTGTTGTTAAGTTAATGTGTTAAGAAATTAACTAGAACGCCGATGAATTTCTCCGCAAAGTTCGGGAATTACTATCTCGAAACTGGTGTCATCCTGAGAATTCGTTCCAAGTGAATCAACCTTGCGAACTCCACAGCTAAAATTTGTGAATTGCAATATGGGCCATAAGGTCATTAGTTAAAAACTTAATTAGTGAATTTTTGTTAATTAGTCTGTTGGGAACTGAGTGGTCGCAGAAGGGCGTCAGAACAAGAGGACCAGCTCAGCAGGCTTTCAGAACTGACTAGCGTGTGCCTTGCTAGCGGCCCGCCCAACTTTATTCTTAGTGGGGACACTAAGGTCGGCACTCTCGGCCAGTGCCTTGGGGCCGGCTGCAAATGACGACGAGAATAAGGTTGGGCAGCGCGTGTTAGTGGCGCAAGCATGGCATGCGCTAGTCAGTTCTGAAAGCCTGCTGAGCTGGTCGTCTTGTTCTGGCGCTCCGCTGCGACCCCTCGGTTCCCAACATTCGCAGCCGGCCCCAAGGCGCCGACCGAGAGCGCCGACCTTAGCGAAGGCGCTTACAGCATCGGTGGGCACGACAAGTCGATTATGCATTTCAATTTTTTGTGCAAGTAATGTCCGCCTCAAGTAGACCAGTTCATGAACTAGAATTGTTCTATCTGCCACAGGAGACATTTAAAAATTTTTTGAAAGTGTTCGCTGAAACACCCAGTATATACATACTTCTGATTTATTCTGAACAAAGCAGCCAAGCATTGCATCCAGACATAGCATTATGCAAAGTTCACCGCAGAATCATCTTTATGCAAAATTTCAAGCTAAATGAGTGAGCAGTTTAGCCACAAGAACTATTTTTGGAGTATTTCTTTTTTTTTTCTTTTTTTGCAGGCAACATGTCAATATAGAAATGTTGCTGCCACCTGCTGCTCTCTTGCAGCTGCAATGTGTGTTGTTGTGCCTTATGCATGTGTATTGGACTGAATATTGCATAGTGAGGAAGAATAAATGATGAATTGTGGGAAGCACTGGCCGTTTTGCGGTCTTGCAGAGCTTCAAGGCATGCTTTAGTTCTGGTTTACACAGAAACTAGAGGTAAATTTCGCTGAACAGTTGGAGTAGGTTTTTTTAATCTCTGTAGTGGAAGTTCATTTAGTAGTATGCTGTTTCTATGTGGCAAATTTGGGATTCACAAAGTTCAAGTGTCACACTTGAACTTTGTGTCACACAAGTGTCACACAAGTCACACTAGTGTCAAGGGTTGGGGTAGCTTTTCTGAACCAACCAGAGGTATTTGCCATTGCGCAATGTGGTCATGAACGTAATATAATGCCCATTTCTTTTGAAGGATTTCATGTACGCCAAGCTGGGCTGGGGGCCTGAAGAAAGCCGGGAGAAACTGTTCCCTCTGTTGACCCGCTGCCACCTAGAGCGAGGTGGGAGCAGCTGTGAAGAGGTGGTCACCTTGAAGCCCGTCAAGTAAGCTGCTTCGTATTGTACCAGAAAATGTCCGCAGTTTCTCCATTGTCTTCTTAAGTTGTAACAGTGTCTTAAGCCCAGTCCAGGCTCATTGTTGTCATTGTGGCCGCCATCTTGATCTTTGACCACAACACTATTTAATTTCAATTTAAAACAACAAACTTATCTTCAAAATTTTACCCCTCGGACCCCTTGATGCGTCTAACATGAGTGAAACAAAGTCAGCTGCAACAACAAATTAAAGGGACTCTAAAGGCAGATATTAAGTCAACATTGACTGTTAAAATATCATTGCAGAAACCTCGCAATACTTGTTTCGTGCGAAGAAATGACTTAAATTGAGAGAAAATTGCCTGTGAAGGGTCCTCATATACCTCTAGTGCAATTCAAATCACGCGGCCCCGAGCAGAGAGTCGTGACGTTGCATACATGGTCACTGCCTTTTACTGCTGTCGGTGATTAAAACGGCACCCAACAGCTGGCGTTATGGTTTCTCGTGCAAAACACAAAAGCGCGGCCAGGAACCGAGCCAAGACAAGAGCCGACAGTGCGAAAGAGGAAGGGAAAGCGTACACCGATTCATTAACACTATCTTCGACTCTCATTGCGATGGGCCTCGTTCTCTGCTACTTGCAGTTTGTGTGAGTTTTTTAAGTCAGCAAAATTAGCGCACACTGCGCAATAACAAAACTACTGAAACGCAACAGCATGGGTGGTGCAGAGTCGAGCGAAAACGAAACCTTTCACGTTCACATTGTTGTCGAGGGTGACGGCAAAAAGTTTTTCTCTAAGAATCGAATAGAAGCAGACAAGTAGAGCATTTTCTTCCATCTCATAATGCAATGCAATGATCTTTTTATAATAGTGGTTGAGTACTAGTGACAGAATTATAATGAGGTGTAGCTACGTCATTTGGCTACTACTTGAATGTCCCGGCGGAGTCCCAAATAGTGCATTGCATTTACCTCAATTTCTCGATTACTAAAACATTGTTCTCAATAATAGTATTGATGCCTTAGACTTTCTCGAGCATTAAGCTATCTCTTTAGCTTGCCTTAATTTTTTTGCCTTTAGTGTCCCTTTGAAGGGACACTAAAGAGAAATAACAGATCAACTTATACTGATAAGATATTGTTTTGATACTCTTATTTCCATTGATTAGATGCAATGTATGTTGATTACTACAAGAGAAAATGGAGGTCAATATTCACTTTTTTTTTTAATTTCATGCCGTAATATACCGTGCTGATACGTCATTATGACAACACAATTTTTGAAGAACTTTTTTTTGTATTTGGGCCGCTATGACCAAGTAGAAGTTCTTGAAACTTGCTAAGTTCAGTCTTTGGCTCTGTTAGAACACAATGTAATGCACCTTTAACTATAAAAGTCTGAGCAGCATTTTTTACACTCGACCATGAAAGGGAAAAATTGTCATCACCTTACAGATTTCCGTCGGACTGATATGCTCACCCTTATAAATGTGTTCCGATTCACTTGAATAAGGATTGAGGGTAGCCGCAGTGCTGAGAATGTGTTGTTTTCTCGTCACGTGACTAGGATCGTCAAGGAACGAGTGCGGAGAAATGCCGACTTCTACGAAGTTGAATGGCTAGCCACTGAGCGTGAGTCGTGAAGTCTGTTTCCTTTCGTTTCTCACCGTTTGGTAATTTGGCTAGTTAACAGAAAATCATTGCAGGATGCAAAGCTAACTAGCATTGTGCAGATGGTGGGTGTCTTTTGTGGGTGGTCTACGTAGTCGTATCTGGTTTAGACTGGAGAGCTCTAGCTTCTGCATGAATGCGCAGCACTGTGCTGCTGGCCTTGATGAGACAATGACGACCGAATGCAGGATGCAAAAAACACATGTTGGTTGTTCAAAGCATGTTTACCGGTCTTCTATCAGATGCTGCCCTAGGGCTTGTCGATGTTGGTGTGGCTTTAGCCTTTAGAACGTTTAGAATGTGCAGGCGCAAGTGCTGCACCCTGGCCATGATAACAAAAATTTGTACAGTAAAATAACTGTGTCACAAAAGAAAGAAAAACACATGGTAGAAGCCACAACCTGTGCCCTCTGGTGCCACATGGAGCAACGGCAGGGATACAGTCACGTTGTTTTAATGATGAAGAAGCAAACACTGACAGATCTGGGAGTTAAGAACCTAGCTTTTTATCAGGCGAACTTGTGCACTGGAGGGCAGCCAACACTAAAATCACAACGATCGTGGCATAGTCATTGCTTGGCCAATCTGAACCCATGGGTCAAGTTTGTCTGCAGTTTGTACGTGTATCACCGTACACTCCAGAGAAATCGCTGGCACTCATGTACGTTCGACAATGTGCAACACTATTAATGTTGTGGGTGCATTCTGATTAGACAAGCCTTTTTCACTATGGAATAGGCGGCAACGTTCAAGAAATTTCAGACATAGGCATGACTTTTGCCTAGCAATAACTTGAAAACAGCGATAATACGATGGAAAATGGGTCACCAACTAAACCCAACAGAATGTTTGCATGACACAGCACCCCTCTTAAAAAGCATCATAAAAAGTACAGTGACAGCAACATGAAACGGTAGCCCACGCACATTCCTTTTGCCATCGGTGCCGTTAAAGCAAGATCTCCACATATGCAGCAGGCCAGCCCAAATGCTGCCTCACTTTTTCTAGTTCAGCCACTCGCTGCAACACTATGCGGGCGGCCATGTGACATGTGTCATGATGCAGGTTCCTGGTTCCATGCAATTCCTACATTCTGTAGGAAGAAAATTTTTTTAAAAAGTTAACCTGGTTTTATTCAAACTTGGGCTGGCAATGAAACTGGCAAGAATGACTGGTCGCAATGGTATGAGAACCATCAACACCAGTCCCCGACATCTGTGATAGTTGCATAGCTTCACACCAAATAAAGGAACCAACTGACGAAATCGAATCCGGCACGAAAATACTTTCATTGTATCCGATATTCAGTATAAGCATGCATTTGTTACATGCCAATATCGGTAATTTATCATTATCCGTGTTTGGTATACGAGGCTTGACTGTACCATGTGACTTAGGTGGTGAGTAAGAGTCTTTAGCTATGCCAGAAGGCCCACCAATTAAAGAAAGTTTTGTGGAGTTGCCGGTATTTAGTATAAAGGCTCTGCTTCCACAAATGTGAATCTGGATTGCAGACTAGTTGGCTCCCAAAGCCTATTAGTATATATCTGTTAGGAAATTTCGAAAGCTCCACTCGCTTCGCTCCGCCCTTGCCTCTCCGTCTGCTCAGCAATACGTGCCTTGCACGAGTGCTCCATAGTTACTGCACAAGACTTGCTTGTTGAGAACAAAGTCTTTGACTGAGGGCCATGTCGAGGTTCTGCTAAGTAATTGGTTGAATAAACTTATTCAAGGAGCAGTCACGCTGTTTCTGCAGTGGAAACATGCCGAGCAGTTTGCACTATTTCAATTTCCTAGTGTGGACACAGTCATCACCACCGAACACTCTGGAGCCCCAGGGACTGTTTGAGGACGTCTATCCAGAACTGGTGAAGGCATTCCATGATGAACAGAACCAGAAGAGCAAGAAGAAGGCTGTGATTCCAGAGGGTGAGTGTTCAAAGATGCCTTTGTGATTGATTCATGCGACCTTTTAGGGAACTGTATGCTACCTTAGGCTATTCCATTGTCAACATGTGCCTTTGGCAAAGTTTATGAAAAGAGCATTGGGACACCTAAACAGGAATTGAGTTATTAAAATAAACACGGTAATAGTTTGAAAACAAAAGTACTTGAGAGCAAGTACAATAACTGTGAAAGGAAGGTTAACAAATTGTCTGGGAGGACTTGAACTCTTTGTGGAGAATTTTGCTTATACAGTGTAGACCGCTTATAAGGTAAGTAGCGGGAGTCGCGAATATCTGCACTATAAGCGGTACCGCACTATAACCAAAGCAACAATCTTCAAGGCCCGCACATATGCAAAACATGTGCACCGAGCCGCCACGCGTATGCGACAGTCGAGGAATGCGGCTAGAACGTTTGCATTCAATTTACAGTCGAATCTCGTTGATTCGAACCAAATCATGCGGCGGCGCCTCCGATCGGCATTGCTCCGGCACCGCCATAGAGTAAAAGCTTAGGAGACCCCCCTCAATGTCGCGTGCGAACAAAACAAAAAAAGAGAAAGAAACAAAAAATGCGGCGGCAATTTCACCCTCTCTCAAATGGCAAGGTCGCCGATTCTGCGACCGGAACATGCGTGTACGTGCCGACGTCTCAGCCACGCTACTGTAGCCACGCGTAGTAAATGGCAGTGAACCCTTCTTTCTCCTTTATGCTTCCTCTACTTTCTAGTCACGAGTTGACCTTGCACGCTGCGGCTACGGCGCAGAGGGAAGCAGCGGCGCTGTCCCCGGCCGGCCAACGAAACTGCCCACGCCGGCAAACGCCCGCTTCCTGATAACGGCAGAAAACGAAACTTCGGGGAGCTGGCGCCAGGCCAGCTGGAGCGGCCCAGCGGCGGCGGGCGCGCACGGTGACAGTCGAAAGTGAGGGAGCTACGAGGGAGGGCGAGGGGAGCCACCGAAGCGGTGGAGTTGCCGAGGCAAAATCCGCTTCCCTGCCGCCCTCCTCCCTCACATTCCATGGTCTCCGCGTGCGCCCTTCGCTGTGCCGTGCCGGCGCCGCCCGTTCCCTCCCTGAAGTTTCGTTTACTTCCGTTATGGTGAAGCGAGCGTTGGCCGGCGGTTGGCAGTTTCGTGGCCCTCGCTCGCTATGCGCGCCGTGATATTTTCTCGCACTCAAGGTTCTGGTTGCAGCCTCACTGGCTGTTCATTCGCACCACGTGCCCTTCTCCTCCACTTCGTCTCTCTTTCTTCCTCGAGCACTCCTTGGGGCGCCCGTTTGAGGGGAGCATTCGCCGTCTCCGCTGACTTACGTACTCCCAGGTAGCCGCACTGTAACCGGTATTTCGTTTCCCACAACTGCACTATAAGCGATACGTGTATACATGGAGTGCTATGGGAAAATCAACGGGAGTCTGAAAAGACCGCACTATATCCGGTCCTGCACTATAAGCGGTTACGTTATAAGTGGTCTATACTGTATATAACTGTATAGGCGTACTTGAATCCCTATAGTAATTTGGTGCTAATGGCTGTGACACACTTCACTGTGTTAAGAAAAATCTTTCTGGGTTGCAGAAAACATACTTAAAATAATCCACTCCACTCAACAGGTACCAACAGTGACATACGGGGATACTTCAACGTCACATCCGGAAAGTCGCAGCAAGTCTTCAAAGACAAAAGTGAGGGCACAGGCGAGAAGAAGCTGGGGAATAATGCTGCCGACATTGCTTCGAAAAAGTCTAAAGCTTCATCAAGCAGCAAGAGCCGGTCAGTCACAACGCGGATGCGGAAACCGAAGTCGTCGCCACCCAAGACCACCGAAACTGTTGACAGCTACTTCGTGCGGTCACCAAAATTCTCTGCCAAGTTAGATGTTTCAGTTGACTCCTCATTGGACGAATTCAACGTGCCGCTTTCACAAAGAATAGCAGCAGCAATACAAAAACAAGCTGAATCTCAGCCAACAAGTTCAGCAGGCAGTGTTGCTCCAGCAAAGCCTGGCAAGTCGCTTGAGCCAGTGCTTGTTGGCACTTCTAAGTCAGATCCAATTCTGGAAGAATCTGTAGTTATGATGGACGAAGTCTTATGTCGCAAGACAGACAACCCTGTGGCTGAAATGACACCAAATAGCTCACCAGACCTCGCTGAACGAACAGGCAGCTCATCCTCGATTACAAGCTTGCCTGAACAGAAGCCCACTGCATCTGTACAGGAGAAATTGACAACTCAGCCTGATGATGAGGCGAGTAGAAGCACTTCACCGACATCTGTGGACCTGTCAAAACCAGCCAAAAGTTCAGTTTCGGCTGACGACGGCGTGGTCCTTACAAATATAAGCACAACAAAGGAGGGTGCCTGCGGTAGCGGCATAGATAGCCTCAAGAGTTCTACCCAGTTTGAGGACTCTAGAAAGCCTTCTTGGCCTGCGAGTTTCAACCTTTCCCTCTCGGATTCACTGAAAAAAGAGTTCATGACATCCATGGAGCTCAGCAATGGTGAAGATGATGTGGAAAGTGGTATTGGCTGCACACCGCCGAAACGGCGAAACCTATCTACACGAAAAAGTGTTACGTCGGCTTCGGAAATCAGTCCAGATCGACTTGCAGGCGGTGATGCCGGCAGAGTAACATCCTCAAGTTCTGCGGGACCTGAAGGTTCGCCCGACCGTCGAATCTCCGGGAGGCGTCGCCTCTGGTTCAACGAGACAGTGACGTCCACACCTGTGCACAAGCAGTGCTCAAGAGGAGTGGAGAAAGTGGAAAGGCTATCGGAAGACGTGCTGGCATCGTTTGAGTCTCAAGGTATCAAATCAGTGAAGTTAGAGTCAGAGGAAAGCTATGATCACTCGGGTTCACTTTTTGACTCCAGAGGCGAGTCCTTGGAATTGTCAGAGAAGAACAGGCAACCGTCGGTCATTGTCATATCTGACGATGAGGATAACTGCTGAGGTTGTGACATTGCTTCGGAGAAGTATTGTCATCATCATTATTAGCATGGAAAATTGACATAATTTTGTCACTGTTTTGGGGGGCAGTGTCTTTGGTAATCGCCATATCTCTAGACATTGAAGGTTGCTGAAATTGTGATAGTATTGCTTTGGGAAATGCTTTGTGTGCTAATTGTGTCCAAAGGATAAATGTATATGTTTCTATAACTGTGGCAGATAGTGTTTCCATAGTTAAAGAAATCTTGAACAAGTAACCACTTACTAGCATGTTTTGTGGAAGGATTGAGGACATTGCAGAAATCCTTGCTTGCAATCTGAAAGAGCAAATCTAAAGCCATAGCTTAGCTGCATTTTGCTTTGTTGCTAGTGGATTCTTGTTGTATTCCGTTTTTTTTTTTTTTTTTTTTTCTGGTCCAAGTGATGTTAAATTTTCTTTAAAGTTGTTAAGCAGGCAGAACCGCGTTTTGAGCAAATGTGGGAGGATTTGGTAGAAGTCTCATACTCTTGCAGACAAGAAACTGGTACAGAGATCTCATAAAGGAGAATTTATGTTGAGCCCATTTCTGAGTTTTTTTTTTTTTTCCAAGTAGTACAGTCAGAAGCACTCTAAATTCAAACACTGCTGCACCAACTAAGATAAACTGCATTCAAGAGATATTTCGTTATGGAAGCAGATTTGATTTAGGTCTTTGGTACCTTAAGAAAAACTCAGTGCCTGCAGTTTCGTGGCTTCATAATGAGAACACACATGTTCATCTTGCGTGAGCTGCACTTGATGGCATTTTGTGTTCGGCACTGTAACCTTGCATTATGCCAAAAATAACAATTTTCCAAAGTTTTTAAAGTAATTTACAGTTTAAATAGTTCGAACTGTAAATTTGGTGTTTACGATTGTAGACATAGTGAGCGAAAGGGCTCACTATGTCCACAATGGCATAATGCAAGGTTACAGTGCCGAACACAAAATGCCATCAAGTGCAGCTCACGCAAGATGAACATGTGTGTTCTCATTATGAAGCCACGAAACTGCAGGCACTGAGTGGCTCAGATGACATTGCCAAACAAGTCATTAACGAGTTTAATTCTTCAGGTTGAGGTTGTACTATCCCTGCTTATCAGTGTCAGATTTTTTATTTATTTCTGAATACTGCATCAGCTTTATCACAAACCTTATTCAGCTTCCCAAGGACGAAATGTATCTACTGTGCTAAAAGCAGAAATTCCAAGTTTTTTTTTGTAATGTATTTTCTAGTTTAACTGAGCCAAACAAAAGCGGATTAATAATCAGCCGTGTCTTTGAACGAGTGCGAAGATTTATGCTAAGCTCTGTGTTGCACCAAAAAATACCTTTGTAGACAATACATCTTAGTGCTGTTAGCAATGCACACCTTGAACATCGCCTAGATGAAAATTAACCAGGACATTTTCTCACAAGCCAGAACGCAAAATGCATTTTACAAGTTGGTGTTAAGTTTGGACCAATGTGTGTTTGTATCCAAGCTTACGAGCCTCATTTTGTGCCAGTGATGGTCATGTTGGCAAAATGTTTCAGTGTTATGCATACAAATAGAAAACTTAACCATCTGTTGAAATAATAGCTTGGTTAGCAGGATGTTACAATGCCGATAGTGTGGATCAAGTGTGCAGTGTTTTTAAGTGTAAGAAACTTTTTGTGGAAGGCTATTCATGTAGAGACAACTTAAGCATCTTTGCAAGAAGTTTGCATCCACAATTTGCGCTAAAATTGTTATATACAACCTTTTATTACTTTTTAGCTGCTGCGACTGTTGCAAGGAAACTTGTGAAAGTTTTTATCTTGTGTTTCATTAAGGAAATGTTTTTGGGAGGTTTTAGGAGCAGACGATGGACACGCTATGTTCTATCATTTCTTGTGTATCCTTTAGAGCCAAGGGCACTGACTATTACTTGCTTTTAAATGTTGGCTTTTCAGTGCCAGGAGTTTTTTTTATTTGGTACGAGTGACATCGCTAAGAATTGTGTAAGCTGTACATTTCATTGATGCAACTTGAAGCATTGTGTTTAACTTTGACACATAATGTGCTGGTGTAGATTTAAGTCCTTGCTCTGTGGTAACCTAATGCATAAATTCTTTTTGGGATTTGTTTTTAGTTGCTAGACACTCTACATTGCATCATTTCCTGCACGTATTTTGTGACCAAAGGCATTGGCCATTGCTTTTAGCTGTAGCCATTTTAAGGATTTCTTCCAGAGGCATTTTCTTCATTCGGTATAACTGACATCGCAGATAACTGTGTAACTTGCACATTTTATGTGCAGACTCAAAGTTTTATTTAGTCTTACCTTTGACCGAGTATGTGTTAGTGCAGATTTAGAACTCTGTTCCACAGTAACCTAGTGCACAAAAATTGTTCTTGTAATCTGTTTTGGTTGCCATCTTAAACTGCTTTTATATTTCATTGTATGACAGGGAGCAGAAAGCTGGAAACAGTTGTATAATAGAATGAGTGATACCTTGGTTTGAATCACAGAGTTTATTGCGCTCTCGACAAAATAAAGAGCATGCTTTTTCACCATGACAAATGATGGCTGCTGCTACCGCTGCACGTACAATTATGTGGACGACGCTTTACAACCCGTCACGCCTTTCCATACATCTTTGGTATGTTATAGTCACTGTGCCACAGGATGCCCTGAAAGTCAATTTCAAATTCTTCGTCTCAAAGCCTACACACTAGTTTGAACAGAATGAACTTCACCGACAAGAGGAGCTGAATTGTTTTTTTTTTTTTTTTTGCTGCGCACGCGGCAGACCAATAGTTGCACAAGAGCTTACTGTGCATTAATACACTCAACCTGCCACAATCCTGAATTTCGAAGCCGCATGACTTTTCCTTGAGGAGGCTGGCTGAACCAACAAATTTATTGAATCAAGGCCTCCGATCATCTAAAACACAAATCTCGGGACAAGCCAATCCTGGTGGTAACGTAGGCGTGGTGCCGCTCGGACCACTGACGAAACGTGAAAAGGAATAGAGTTGGAATGGAATTGTTAGGTTATTCCGGCGTAGAATTGGTGGTGGCAAGATTGGCTTGCTG
Organism: Dermacentor silvarum; assembly: GCF_013339745.2. Classification (NCBI taxonomy): domain Eukaryota; kingdom Metazoa; phylum Arthropoda; class Arachnida; order Ixodida; family Ixodidae; genus Dermacentor; species Dermacentor silvarum. The sequence continues at coordinate 85,056,335 of NC_051164.1, forward strand.
TTTTGTAAACTACTAGAAATATGAATCCGCAACTGGCTTTCCGGACATCCTTTAGTAAGGACATTCAACCACTTTCCAGACAATCGTTTCAATAGCGTAGAAGCCACATGGGCTACAAACAAGTGCACTGAAAAACAACAGACCCCTTCTACCAGTAATGACACAATTTTGCTAAATCCACGCAATTAAACGGGAAAGCAAAAGCAATGCATTCGTAACACTGACCGCAAGAAATGCCTTTGTATACAGCGACTTTGCTTCTGCACAAGAAAAAAGAAAAACGATGTTGAATGCACATGACAGCCTGATGGCAGCTTTGTTTTCTTAAGTGAACAAAAACTACACAAAGTGCGCATCCTTTCTTAGATGCTGACAAAATGCAAAGAACGCACACATGCAACTCATGCCATAAATGAAAAAAGAAAGGCAAGAAAAAAAAAAAATTTGCATGAGGACGAGTTCAGCAAAAAATAGTGCATTGGCTTGTCAGCTCAGGCAGGTGTGTTTAGAGCTCCACTCTCTGCTTCCTGCCCACTTTTCATGCTATGCACAAGAAACCAGGATTGTTTAACTTGGTGAAAAAAAAAAAAAGCATGTACTCCCACAAGCAACAGGACAGGGAGCACCTCCAGATTTGTATTCAAGAGGTCATAGTTGCTCAGGATCTACAACAAACATAAAAAGTGTTCTAAGGGGCAAAATGTTCAGCCAGGGAGCTGCTTTATACATACTGGCATGTCAGGTTGCAATTCACATGTGATGAGTAATCATTGGTTAAAAAGAACTTAGATGATCTTTGTCGCATCACTCGAGAGAGTACTACCACGTCAAAACAATACAGAACACTTCTTGCGATTCATTACACATTGCAATGTATACCTGCAGTGTGATTGGGTGCCAAATGCACCCTAGCACCAAAACTAAGCATCTGTGTATGAATGACAGCAGTATCGCACAAACTGTTGAATACTGATAAGCAAATGCGCTTTCTAGTTAATTATTTTGGTGTATGCATCTCACTTTAGCATTATAGCACAGCTTAACAAATGGCAGACATGAACATCTAAAGTGAAGAATAATGCCCATGCTTAGTAGTGTTGCCATGAGATGAAACGAGACAGCTAAAGAAAAAATAATAGACAAGTTACAGATCGCCGTCCTGTCCCATGTGCAGTTACTCTAGTTTCAACATGTACCAACCGGCCCCAGTTACAAATATGTTCAGACAAATGGTAAAAACAAAAGGACGCATGTCACCTCAAAAACGCCATGTCACCTGAGAAGCACTAACATGCCTTCTGTCACGGATACAGCTGGCCTGGGCATACGCTATACATGACTAGGTTTTACCCCACCTCTTTCACTGCACTTTTGCGTTCTTGTACGATTGGCAGACATACACAAATTTTGCTCACATGTTTGTCTTTCACATACACTCTTCAGACCGTTGGGGCCTATCCTATCTCCAAACAATGCGTCTTTCCTTTCTTTAACTCTGCGCACCTGGTACTTCCAGGTCACGAATGGCATACACGTTATGAGTGTGAGATAGCATTCAGACAGGAAAGTAGGGAGCGCAGATTTTTCAGGAAAGGAAATGCAAGCGAGACACACAATGTTTATTGCTTGAGGACAAGATACACCCGAAAGGGTGTAAGCTTTTCTTAGAACGTAGTTTGAATGGCAAGTTTAAAAAATCGCTTACACAGCTGGAAGAAAAACAAGGGCCACGGAAAGCCTTCTTTCAGGGAGGGCAAACTTTAAGATGCATTTGACGTTGATAATACTTCCAACAACAACGAGAGCATGTTTACCAGGCCAGGTTGACATGCTGCCATTTATGTTCCCTGTGTTAGGTGAAGAGATTGGGGTGTTTACGCCAATCAAGCCGTCTATAGCTGCCACACTTATGTTCCCTGTGTTAGGTGAAGAGATTGGGGTGTTTACACCAATCAAGCCGTCTATAGCTGCCACACTTAAAAAATTCGACAGTCTAAGACTGATTTTGCCACGCAATGATACTGCCTTCACTGTCCAGCAATGCTGAGATACAGCACAACCCCCCCCCCCCCCCCCCCTCTGCGCATAACTTGCTTTCCTTTTCTTCAGTCATAGAAGGCACGAGGGCACACTTGCACAAAATGCTTACATTCTGTTCAGTCACAAAAGCAGAAGAATATGCATTTTTGCACCAATTTGTTGCTTTCAATAATTTCTTGCACGTCTATCTTTCAAAACTATGTCGTCATTCATCTGCTGGTATGAACTGTCCAGCCAGATTACATTTATTGCATGCCGCAAAGGTTATTGCATGCTCACTTAATGAAATGCACATAGAAATTAACCTTGTAACTCTAGCTAATAGGCTCAGGAGCATATATGCCTTGCTTTCAATTCCGCATTGGTCGATCCTACTTCGAAATTAATGGTGATACATGAAGCCTACAACTTGTTCAGATTCTGGGTCTCGTAGCTTTTTCCGTGGTTCTATGATAACATATTCGAAAAATGCACAAAATTACATAACTCGAACTTGCCAAGCGCAAGAGTGGAAAGTTATTTGAGATGAAACGCTGCTGGGCCCAAGGTTGCCACACTTTCGACATACTCAAAAACAATCCATGCACAAATGCAGTTCTGAGCCATATTCACAGTGAAAGTCATGTGACTGGGACCATTATGTGAAACACACAACGTGTTCATTTTTTTTTCTAGGTAAGGGACATGGCCACTCTGCAAACCAAGGCAATTCGATAAAACGATGCAGACATGCGCATAAATATGTGATGTTGCCACGCAAACGGCTTCGAACTGTGGTAACAGCTTCGAGTGCAAATTTAGGGTAGCAGCACAGCAAAAAGCCTATTTACAACACACTAAAAGGCATGAAAGTGTTGGCCTAATAAGCTGCCTCCATCACGTGCGTGCTAGCACGTGAACTAGTACTGTAGTGGTAACTAGATTGTACTCACTAGTTACTAATGCCACTGAAGTTGCTTGGCGTTGCTGCCACAAAATATTAAACATGCACGCATATTTAAACCGCTATGGCACAGTAAGGGGGTTTAAGCCAGGTATATACAAAGAATCTAAAGGTGTAGATGTGAACAGCAGCACTGGTAATGCCATCTTTTGACACCACTTTGAATCCTAGACCATAGAGTACGTAATGCAACAACCGACTGTACTACACTGATGTACTCTTGAAATGTGTCAGCAGGGACAATTGTCAGGCTTTTTTTTTTTTTTTTCTCCCCGAAGACGGGCGCCATGCAATGCAAACATGTTTCAGATGTGTCATGGTCACAGCCTCGCAAGACATTCTCATCAACACTACTATTCCTGCTGTGCTAAATCTGTCTATTACTGTTACAGTACTACACAGAGAGTGGAGATATAGACTGATGCACTAATGTGAGCAACATCATTATGTGACACTTTGGTCAATAAGAGCACACAGAACTTTTACACAATGCACAGCCATGTTCTGTTCATCTGCTGCTGTAAAGGCGTCAGCAATGCCACGATTTCATGAAAGTACTTTAGGCTTTTTCTTCTTTTGCCGAAAAGAGGGGTGCAGCTTTAGCGCTAGTAGCGCATTCTAGTTAACACTTTCTCACAAGGTATTGTCACTGATGGTGATATTGCCACCTAAACCTCTGGTATTATGGTAACAGTAATGTGGAGATGCCAGGGGCTAGGACTATCTAATAAGCAGTACAGGATTGCAGTACAAGCTCTGGACAAAACAGCCCACACTGCCTGCCCATCTTATCACAGCTAGAAAGCAAAGACGGTGGGACTAGGGAAGGTGGTAGCAGCAAGTACAATGCCCATAGTGGTCAATGCGAGACCAGTGACCAGGAAAATGCTGCTTTTCAAACACATGCAAGCTAACCTATAACAGAATGAAGGAAAAGCTAAGTTATAACAAAATAGTTTGTGGACTAAAGAGACAATCATAACCCTGCCTGTCTGCTTCATGCTTAAGGTAACACCAGTTATAAAACAGTCTACAGGTTGACAAGTATAGAGCTGACATTTCACAGGCTCATTTTGGAGAAGTGATGCAGTCGTAATGCACATTTGGCCTTCATTTCATGCATGCTCTGGAGGCCAAATGTGGAAAGCTAATGTGAGGGCCAACAGACAAACTTTTTTGCATAACATTGGCAGCACAAAATTGAAAGCTACCAGAATTTAAACTTGTATTGCAGCAGTCAGATATGCAAATGCTTACAAATAACTTTTAATGCCAGCGGTGCATGTTACACACAATTAAAAATTTTGTACTTTCACAATTACTGTGTTCTGAAAGCTCTAGCAGACGGCAGTGCACCCAGCATGACTCACACAGTGGTAAATCTCTGAAGCCTCAATCACATGTGAACGAAATTGCTGATCTCCTTTGAACTAGCACCTTCGCTTACATGTACTGATCAGTCTGTCTATGTGTACACACTGTGTATTGACTGGTTACGTGTGTAATCGGTCTATGCTCGACAACGTAAGTATTCAGTACAAGCCCACAAACCCACACCGAACCTGCCTGACCCTCTGTGCCTTTTCACTACACAAGATAGTATTTAAAGGATGCCAATATTGAAAGAATTTCGCCTCCATCATGATGTCATCAAAATGAGCTAACATAATTGGATGGCACATCTATACAAATTCTGTTTAGGCTGGGCAGCAGTGTATTTGCCACTGTATTTGTAAGTTGTCACTCACTATAGACAAGATTAAAAATCTCTCCGTAGATATTCAAGTATGTGGCAATGGTCAGGCACTTCACGTTTTCAGATAAAAGGATCAATTTTCACCGAGAAAGATGAGATGACATGCAAATTTTCAGAATAAGATCAGCACCGGGATAAATTTCCTATAAAATGTGAAACCGACATGCCACATAGAGCTGACCTAATAGAAGCAGGTTTATGTCAGTCTATTAAATGAAACCTTTTATAAACTGAGATGCGCCAACATAAAGGCAGCCTGTACCATGCAATGAGGTGACGACAAGAAAGAACAGTACTATGTGAAAGACTAAGGCAAGTTATCAACTAAAATAGATTGGAACAAGGTAAAGCAAGAAGCAACTGCTAAATGGGTACAGTGGCAATTTCCATTTTCCTAAACTGAGCATCATGTTCACTCACGTAGGTGATCTTCTGTACAGTAAGAAAAGGGAACAGGGAGTCACTTACACGACAAAATAAAAACACCATTAGCTGTCAAGATTGAGTGCAACCAAAGAAGCCATAATCATCATCCTTGATGTTTGAGTTTGGGGTCAGTACGACAATTTTCATCTGCTTCCTCTCGCAAGTACGAAAATTCAGATGTTTTACTGCTCTTAAAAAAAAATTTTAAAAAGAAGATTAATCAGATGCTCTTAACATCCAGGACCTCGTGTCAGCAGATCTCCTTTTCAAGATTATAAATTCATACGGACGCATTAAAACGCTTTCCTTAAAATGATGTGCATCCACATAACCTTGACAGAGAAGTTGTGAGAGCTTACCCAGTTCATTATTAATGAATAGTTCAGAGGAAACAAGACAAGAGCATGAGGTAAAACAAGAAAACTGGTACCTTCTATATTTCTTTTAGCTCTCAAGTTTGCACCTTTTTTTTTTTGTATTGAACCCCTTTCTATCACTATGAAAACCTTCCTGCCCTGCACAAAGAAAAAAAAAAGACTGAGTACCACGCAGGATATCAGACATTGAGTAAAGTTTCTTGCTGGGTTAGTTTGGAATGTTGTCGTAAACAATAAGACAACCGGCGAAAGATGCTAGCACAAAGGACTAGTGCTGTTACCATCTCCTCGTGCAAGCATTTCCACACTGACCTTTTATGTACAGTACGCTCCACTTTAGAAAGGAAACATCCAGTTATCTGACTACCAATTACTGCTGCAATAGGTCATGAAGGTACACAAACTATCTTTTAAAACATAAATATCAATGTAACACGTTGTATTGGCAATTTTTCTCTTTCAGTTATGTAGAAGTGTGAGTTATATTGGCTTTACTACCAGCTAGGTGTTTCCTTTAACAGCAAGCAGTACTGTACAAGGATGCTTGACAACTTGGTGGAAGCCTATCGAGCGAAGCACTTCTTGCATACCACCATGTTGTGCTGCAATGCTTCCAACATCAGAACGATACAGGAGTGTTCAATGAAGAGTAGCTGATAGAGTTAGGGCTAGCGCTTTGGTGGGAGGACCACAAAAATGTTAAGTCGAGCTAGACTGACAGATAATTCGACCAGAAGTACATCATAGTTTTCTATGTGCCAACATACCACTTTATTGAGTAGAAAATGCTCGCTCAAGGTTCTGCTGCTCCTCAATTTGAATTGCCAGAACGAACGAGTTGAAGTAAGCTCCATGCGACTTTCCTCTCTCCTGCTCTCTGGTGAGCAGACCACACTGACTTTCCGTTTCCTTGGTCATAAAAGCTCTGTTCTCTCTATGAATGATGAATTCACTATTACAGACGCCTAATCTTTCAATCTAGCTCGATTTAAATTTTTCCTTTAGTGTCCCTTTATAATCTTTCGCCTTTGATGCATCCAAAGGTTATTAACAACAGTGGTACAAGTGAGCATACCACAACTGGTGCTATCCAACCTCTATACAATGAATAGTCAGGATATAATAATGAAAATTGAAAATGTTTCTTGCTGATATCGGCATGCAATAAATATATGCTCATAACAAAGGTATTTTAAAAAATCGACTGCATTGCTGTGTTACGTGCCTCTATAATAGCCTAAGGTAACGAATTCACTCTTCACATAAAAGGCAGAGAAAGAGAACAAAAAGATGCTACCACTGCAACATAAACCCAGGGCAACAGAGTACGCGACAGTTCTCGTACAAGCTTCAAAAACATTTCTTTTTTGGTATAGGTCTTGAAAAACATGACAAATGCGAGACAAAAGGTACAAAAATGAAGTATATAACACGGGAAACAGAAAAGCCTTGCTGTGCATACCAACTGTCACAGCTCAATCAAGTGGTATCAAAATATCTTCAATGCAACAAAAAATTAAAAAAGCTAATTACAATGCCTCTCATGACCAGACGTTCTGCCAAAAAGCACCTCCCGCAGACAAGTGTAGTTGACAAAGAAAGGAAAAAATGCCACATTGCTAGGCAAACGTTGTCTTCATTGAAAAGATACAGGGGCAGCCGATATTGCCAGAATATTGGTTAGGAAAGTGAGCCTAAAATGACTGCTTGCTGCCTTTTTTTTTTTTTTTCTTCTACGTGTGCCGAGGGGAAGGAGAACCTAACAGGTGCATCATCGACCATAGCAAGATAGAAGTACACGGCACTGTGAGCAAACAAATGTGAGTGGGGTGGCACTTTTTTCCAGCGAAAGACGAGCCCGTCAAAGTGCTCAAATCTGAAGACAGCTCGACAATGCACGGCACCACCACTCCCGATTAAAGAAGACCACATCAAGAGCACCTGTCACAGACTCAGTTTCTCGGAGCGGAGGCAAGGTTGAAGAAAAAAGGAGGACGACGAGGATTTGACGACGGGGACGAAAACTGCAACAGCCCCGTTGTCAGGAGAGGTACTGGAAGATCTTGCGCAGACGGCTGCGTTCCTCGAAGAGGCTTCGCACCATGATGACCTGGATGGCGCCGACCACGAGCATGACGACGATGAAGAGCATGGAGAACTGGTTGACGCGCGTGAAGTTGTGCTCCTGCACGTTGCGGTCGCGTGCCTCGTGCGCGCGCTTGGTGTCCTGGTAGTGCGTCACCTGGTTCAGGTTCTCGTGCACCTTTTTGATGGTCGCCTGCACGTGTTTGAAAGGGGGAAGAAAATTATGCAAGAACTGTCAAAGCTGATTACCAAAGTAAGTGAATAGCTTTCTCAACCTGCTGGACTTAGTGGATCACTGAAATGCACTGGACGAACCAGAAAGGCTATCATGGTGTTATGGAAGCTTTTAATGGAATTTTGGTGATTAAAGCAGGATGTGATAGGGTGTCAACTTAGGTGAGTTGGTTCAAGCTAATTATGATGGCAGGGCAAAAGGGATGGCAACACAGAGGAAAAGAAGGACACAGGACCATGACTAAAGCACCGGTCAGCGCAGATTGTGCGTCCTTTTTCTCTGTTACTGTACCCTTTGTGCTGCCATCATAATGAGCAGTATATAATACATTTGAGTTACTAAAGGCAAATATTTCTAGCGGGTCCAATCAAAGATTTCACTTTTTCATCTAGAAACTTTTCTTTAGTTGTGCTTTACGTGTTATCAAAACGCACAAACGTCCATTGCACTGCTCGTGCTTTTTCACTGTTGTGGAAGCCACAAAACACCCCTCTCTGTGCATGATGCGAGGTGAACACTGACATTGCTGCAGACTGGAAGGGAGAAGGAATACTATCATCCTTGCTAACCAGCAACAAACCATCTGAGCGTGTGGCAATCGGAGAGGCCACCGCAAGCAAGCAACACCTCACAGTCCCTTGTGAAGCTAAGTGGCCAGCTTGTGACACACAAACAGGAATTCTCAAGTGTGCGTGCATTTGGCCAGATACATTAAAAAAAAAAATGTGTCCTGCTACTAAAGAAAGCTATTCGCTCCTTAAAAAAAAGGAGGTGGGGAGCATGTATCTCTTTGGCACAACAAAGCCATCTGAACATCAGAAAGCTGAGCAAGTTGGTAGGGATTCGCATAAAAAGGCAGGCATACGAAACATGGACACTAGAGCAATGAAAAGGGCAGCAAGAATGTCGTCCACATTTCTCCCGGGTGGCTGGGCTCAGACCGAGAACTTCGTACTCAACATCACAATGCCATAGCCAACGTGGCTGGTAGACACAAGGATCATCACAGACATATGACACATCAAGAAAGAATGCCATACATTGGAACCTGTTAGCTTCACTCCACGACTGTATAAATGTGCCAGCGGCCAGGATACGAGAACAACCAAGACTTCATCAAAAGGGTTCTATAGTAACCTAGTTCATAATGTACATTATCTGAACTTAGGAAAGTTAACATGCGCAGAACTAATCATGGCCAACAAATGCTCAAGTTTTGTTTGCCTACTTTGATGCTTAGGGATTTCTACACAGCCTGTAAGAAAACTTCATGATATATTTTTATGATCGGATTTGTATAGTGTTACACTGTTCTTGTGTTGTTGTTTTTTTCCTAGCTTTTTTTTTAATAACCTTTGAAAAAGAAATTCTATGTACAAGCAGTATTGTGTGTGTGTACGTACACACACACACACACACACACACCACACACACACACACACACACACACACGTGCCCTTAAGTTTATCCGGTTTGCTACGCTCTGTATCAGGGGGCCAGGTTCCCCTGGAGCTTTTTATGCCTGGTTGTCCTCTCCATTTTGTCGCGGAGTACAATTAAAATCAATACAATTGCCAATACAGTTGCCAAGCAGGAGAAGACATGCCGTGTTATCTTTCATTTTCTTACCTTGATGTCTTTGTACGTGTCATTGTAGACAAGTTCGGGCGAGTAGGGAATCTCGCCAGCGTCCCAGTCGTCGTCCTCCTGACTTCCGCCTCCTGTTTTGTCCACATAGACCTCAAAGTAGACAGTCTTGCTGGATACTGTCGACATGCTGTTGTCGAAGCACAGCGTGTGGTCGCCGGGTTCCTTCACCTCGTGCCTGCCAACAAAAGGTGGGCGATAACGAACGTGCATATTATAGCACAATTAGTACGAGAGAGGTATCAATGGCTCTTGTGCCTACATAGGATGTCCTGTTAAAATTACTAGGGGGAATGAAGCTTTAGTTTGGGTAAGCTGATTCATGCATTTGTTGGAAATGAACAGTTTTCAAAGTCACAAGGCCGTCTGAAGCCAGAAAGGTGATGTTTAGTTAAGCCTATGTACTAACCAACATTCCTATGCTGGCTTAACCCGCCATGCTTGCAGCTGCCATACACACTAGTGCCGGAGTTCCCTCTGTTAATTCTGGTAAGAAACCCGATGTATGGCTCTACCGCTCGCCCATCCACTTCGAAGTTTTGCAGAGGCAGCAGTTTGCTGCGAATTTTGCTTCATATTAACACCATGTTTCGGTGTGGTAGATGCGTGTGTCATTCAGAATAAATCACTTCGCACAAGGGACTAATTGCTGCCAAACATGCTCAAACCATTCTTCTAGGCGTGACGAAACGATTTGAGCTTTTTCAAGTGAACCACCTTGTCAATGCAGCTACTCTCCCGGAACGAGTGCTTTCCTCAGCTGCCAATTGGTGGTGGCCCAAGTCCATGCTAGCGCTGCCTTGGAAGTAGCTACCTTCCCCATAGAGGAAGGCAAGCTTGCATTTCTTTCTTCCTTAAAAATCAGACAAGTAACAGTGCTAAGTGTTATACTGAATGGTGCAGACCATAAAACGTGACCTCTCTGCAAAGTTTAGTAAGAACAGAGCAGTGGTAGGCGAAAAATTTTCCTACAATTTTACGAGAAAAATATGTGCCCCTGTACCATACGTATAACAGGCCTTTAGCTCAGCATGAAAAGGTTTACTAATCAGCATTCCACTGCACTGCACTGTTGGGCACAGTTCTTGCAGCAGCCATTTTACCTGTGAATAGCTTCTGTTCGGGACTGCTCATTGATAAGCTCCTGACCCGTTGGCGACTTGAGGATGAAGTTGATATCCATCTTCTGCTGCATCTCCATGTTGCCAAAGTTGGCATCGAGGACCTGTAATGTGGTGCAGTCCAACCAAAATGATAAGTTAGATGTTTTAATACAACCAATGTGCCAGTGTTACTGAGAGCCCACAAATAAATGTTACAGATGCAAGAGGATGAGCACTGTTGTTCTCACTAAGACAAATTGAAACTACACAAATGTGAGAAGGGTGCGACGCCACCATTTCAGAGATGTGAGGCTCCTGCTGATTTAAACTATGCTGGCAACGATTTGCTAAGAGCAGTCACCGAATGACAATAAAAAAAGAATGATTCATTCCATTTGAACACGGAAAAAATTTGAATTAGGATAAGCAGAGGACTCCAGTGCTGTGTCGTCATTTGGGTAGTTGTAAAACTATGTGTACACAAGCAGTTTTCCCTTTTTGTCCCCACTAAAACGTAGCATGCTAGGGCTGGTAATCAAAAACCTTGTGCTCTGCACCAAAATTCTCCTCTATTCCTTAGAAGTTCCAGTTGAAAAAGAGACATGCTTCCTGTCACCCGTAAGTTGTGCCAACATATGGGCAACAAATTTCCCCTCAATTTTTTACATGATGTTTCACCTGCGATATTTTTCAGCGAATAAGCCATCTTTTGACGCAGCACAAATGCTGAGAGATATTGCATTTCTTGATGCGTTCAGGCTGCCGCCAATATCAGAAAGGAAATGTGGGCTAGTGAAAATGTGCAGCTCTAAATAAAATGCCACATCTTGAGGCAAGACTCAAAAGAGCATAGATATTGGACAACCTAAAAAGGTGTCACATCTTGCACAGCCCAATTTCGCAAGCAAGAAACCACATGACAGTGGCACAATGATGATCCGAACGACGTTATGTGAACACGCAGCAAAACCAGGTGATCCAAAATGTCAACTCACATGACCTAGCCTTTCAAAACACAATGCAGCCACTTCACTGCCCAGCTCAGTAAATTGGGCCATCTGTACTTTTGGTGTCAGGTTCTTCGCATCAGAGGTGCAACAGCTGTTTTAAGGTCTGCGGGCAGGTGACCTTCCAAAGTCCACTCAGCCCAGTTCAGTAACGTCAACAATTAGACAAGTAGGTATCTGGTCATCTTGAAATGGATGGGGGAAGCGCGCAAGAAACGGAACACAAAGAAGAGAGTGGATGATATACATCATTTGACTGCACAACTAAGTTTTATTATTATTCAACTTAGTTTCATAAAGCTTAATTACGAGCTGCAGCGTTTTTGTTGTCCACTCTCTTCTTTGCGCTGTTTGTCGTGCGCTGCCCCCTCTATTTTTCCAGGTACTCAACCAAGGCGGCAAGTTCATAACACAATGCAGATTTCTCTTTGAGGTCGCAAGCTACTGTCTACTTTTAAACACAGCTGGCAGCATGAGACTGCTCTGCTTGCATCTGTAACAGGTGGCTCTACTCAAATCTGTGACACGTACTTTTAAGCATCATCGCGATTAGAAATGTTTTGTTTTGTTTTTTTTCCCTCGTGTCCTGTGACGTTTGAAGGAGCAGTTCTCGCCGACGGCGCGCTTTTCGCAGCTGCTTCCTCTATCACAATCACACGGAAAGAGAACGAGAAATTAAAAAAATGGCGCCGCGCGTAGTTCTTGAGCGACTAACGGCGCCGATACACGTCGCACGCGTACGACGTACACGACAATGCGCCTTGTGACGAATGGATGGCGGGCGAATCGCAGGCGGCCAGCAAACAACCCTCGCGTCTAGAGAAGGAAAAGAAGCGATCAGCGCGACTGGGGTTGATCAATCTGTTGATCAATTTGCTTCTGCGAAATGAAGAGATAGCTAGAAATTGTGTTTTTAGATTCATTAAACAAGCTACAGAAAGCAGTACTTCGATTAGACTTGCCAGGACCGTCGAGAAAAGCACCCCTTGAAACTATTTAAAGGGCAACCACGTTCGCACGGAAAATAATTTTAAAACCTGGGCCGGAGCCTCCGGATCGACCCTGCGCGGTCGCATAATAAAGTCGCCTTCGAGGCCGTCATGCGAAGGCTAGACGACCAGAAGAGCCGGAAGAATTTGCCCGTAAGCGTGAGGACACTACCGTTAAAAAAGGTTGCGCAATACACATGACAACACCGATTTTTGCGGTGCGGAAAGCAAGCATATTCGTATTCACTTCGTGCCAATAGAGCATCTATACGTATGTTTGTTTCTTTCCTTGTTTCGCAAAAGAGTTGCTGTTATTAGAGGGCTCTTCGGTCATGCATTAAAGAAGCGAAACAGAACACAATATGAGCAGCGCGCACTTAGTTTATCCAGGTAATGCAAAACGGTCAACCAATGATTTCAACAAGTTTAAGGCTAACGCTTAACCGAAATCGGGTAACAGTCGGCCCAAATGTGGTCTTCCCACATCAATACAGAGATTGTAGTCATTGACTACTCGGAACAAGCTGACAACGGAACAACAAAATTGAGATCCGCGCCAGATCGGCACACTAAAGTGTCGCGGCGTTCTGCAACTACTGCACATGCGGTATTGCAAATGAGCACCAGAGAAAGCTGGGAAAGCGTGCTGCACAACCAGTGCGCAAAAGCAAACACTCACTTGGTATTCTACCTCGAGCACCTGGCCGTGTTTTGCCGGCTGGTGAAAGCACTCGATACCACCGGCTCGTAGGGTGACCGTCAACTCGGTCTCGGAGTCTTCGAAGACGTCCTTAGTTCTCGAAATGTCTAGTAGCGTTGCGAACACGATCGCGCCGAATAAAAGGTCAAAGGCCGCGAATTTGCGGCACGATCGCACAACACCGACACACACCATTGCCGCGGCTGGCTCTGCCCACCTTGAAATTTCTAGTACGGCTGCTTTTTTAAAAACAAAAAAACATTAAAAACAAAATGAGGCATTTGTTGCTAGACGACAGACGACATTCGCTTAGCATAGCGAAACTGTTCGATTGCGTGACTAACTACGTATGTTACGCTGTATTTTAACTTAAATGACCAATGAATTCTATACTAAAACTTTATTGTAGAATTTTAAATTGTTACTTGTTTGCATGGAGCGCGTCAGAACAGAGTTAAAGGTCAGGGTTCTACCAAAGCTTTTTAAATACGCAGCGCTCAAAGGAAACGGAAACCGGCATTTGCTTCATGATTTGATGAAGCCGATTGCGCTCGTTGTGAATGTAAAGGTGCCCGTCAGTAGAAAGTGGTAGTGAGTAATTTATTGCCGTAGGCGAAACTCTAAAAGCCTTCGCCGTTCACTGTTATGTAAGACGGCAGTGAATTGTTGCTGTCTTGGCATAAACGGTTTAATCGCGAGTCCGAAGAGGAGGCCGCCCGGTCGAGATGCCGAAGTAAGCATTGACCAGGTTTTCCCTGTCCAAGGGTGCTAACCATTTTTTTCGTTTCTCTGCTTTTTCAGACCGTAAGAGATAGATCTATTACGAAAGTACCTACAGCTTTCCTGCTACGGCTGCGTAAAGCACTTTGCTTAAGTTTCTTTTTCTATTAATACGACGCGAAGCAAGCGGTGCGTAAGGGCTTAAGCCTAAAGTAGGTAGCGGAGAGACAAAAATTACATAGAGCAGAGGCTTTTCTCTCTTAATTTTCTGCCTTCAGAACCCTTCTGGTATAAACAATCGATAAAAGGCTGAGTGCGGTGAAGGACCTGTGTATCTTATCTTTAGTAAATTACGTAGATACGTTTACTTTCATCTGCGATTGCATATTTGTGCCAAGGCAAGTTCGCTACGTTTGTTCTATGTTCTTGTCTCCCATTTTCACATGCTGTAGGTACTACTGCGACTATTGTGACACCTACCTCACCCACGACTCGGTAAGTGGTCGTCCTGCTGTCTTACATAACCTCCGATCGCGTGGCATTTAGTTATATTGCAGCCTACGGTGGCGAGATGTTAAAAACGTTGACTGATGAACGAGCTGATTGTCTCGATGTGTATGGCGTCACGGCCATCTTGTTTCAAAAGATAATAAATATGACTGGCCACTTACTTTTACCGGGGCGGCGATGTAACGCTCGTAAACAAACCTGCCTAACAGAATCGGAATTGGAAGTATGAAGTTCTGTTAATCTGTGAGTTAACTTTGGTTTTTTTTTTTTTTATCTCGCGTCTGAAATTTTAAGTTGTCTGTCACAACTGCTACTCATAAGAACACTGTTGACAAACTAGCAAAGCTTCGTTTCGCTGTCAAAGAAGTGTAGCTGCAGTTACTAACTAGTGTTACAAGTACTGCAGTGGCCAGACATGTACTGAACTCGAAAGATGTACTGACCTTTGTTCATGCTCGCGGTCACTTAGCCGTCGGTGCGCAAGACCCACTGCAATGGCCGCAAGCACAAGGAGAACGTCAAGTTCTACTACCAGAAATGGATGGAGGAACAGGCACAGAACCTCATTGATGCCACAAGTGAGTGTGCACACATGCTAGATCACATAAAAGCTGCACTAGGCAAAGCTTCGAGATTGACTTGCAGATGCTATTCAGTTTCGTTGCCTCCGTATGTGTAACACCAGTGCAAAAGGGAGCACCTGATTTGCATTCGAGACTGTTAACATACCTGCCAACTGTCCCAAATTTTCCATAAAGTTAACAAATACTATAGGCTTCTTATACGATTATGTACGTATGTTTCATCAAGTTTTACGAAAAATAAATTCAGTTGTGAAAAAGCTTTGCTTCTTATGGTAAAAGGACACCAGAGGGGTACCTGTGTCAAGCAAGTTTATTCAGACAATTTCCCGAAACAGGCAGACGGAACTCTGCAAGTTTAGAAAACTTCTACTACGCCAAAATGGCCCAAATGCCAGAAAATACTTTGAAGTCCATTATGTTACACCGACTTTCTGGCACTAGAGTTTGGCATGAAATTTGAAAAAAAAATGGAAGTTTAGCTTTGTCTTTCTCTTCTAGTAATCAGCCCTGTACTGCAAAAGTAACAAAACGAGGGTTTTGAAAGAATAGTACTGTATCAGTCTAAAATGATTTAGTGTACAGTGAAATGTATTTGAAGTTAAAATAGACTATTTCAGAAATACTCTGCCACAAAAAGTACTTTAATGTGTTCAGCAGAAGCGGAGTTACTGGAAATCAAAGGTCCCCTTGTGG
Organism: Dermacentor silvarum; assembly: GCF_013339745.2. Taxonomy (NCBI): domain Eukaryota; kingdom Metazoa; phylum Arthropoda; class Arachnida; order Ixodida; family Ixodidae; genus Dermacentor; species Dermacentor silvarum. Next base: position 85,072,150 of record NC_051164.1, read on the forward strand.
GGCACTCCCGCTTCTTCAGTGCCTTCCACTCTGAAGGTTACGACTGAGCGGGGCATGCCCACAATGCTCCGCCTACTGAAGTCACCATGGCGTGCAGTTCAAATTGGATTTTGGTTGTTCGGGTAGACGCCACTAATTCCGATTTTGCCACCTACGATGCGCCAAATGCGGTTGTCCTCAGCAAGCCTTAGTGCGCTTAGCGGGTGGACTTGTGGCGGCACCCCGCAGCGGCCGCAGTATCTATGCTACGTAGCAGACTGCAACTACATACAACTGTAGTGTGTATGCAAAACATTTGCTTTGTGCACGACGGGACTTGAGTGTGCGCTCATGCTTTTATGCTCTAGTCTAGCCGAGCTACGTTTTGTGAACAGGCTTTGTCCTTCACCAGCTTTACCGACGGATAGAAGCCACATCTAACTTGCACATTTTCAAGAGCTGTCGATAGCTCGATATGAAGCGAAGTCTGGCAAGGCATTTAACCAGGAGCGGCCAGGAGTAAGCATGCTGGCAATTGTGCGTTTGGTCTTACCTAAAGTTTCGCGTGGTTTGAGGCTAGTAGAGTGTTCAAAACGAATCGAAATTGCACAGTAACAGTAGGAAGAAGTGCACTTCACCCAAACACACTTCTTGATTGATGTCGGCTATTGGCTAATAGCTTGTATAAGAAATGCTATGTGACGAAATATAGTGCCCGAAAAGAGAGTGTGAGAAAAAGTGACTTTACGCTCCGCCTTCACGCATGCAAGCTCCACATGCTGCGCACAACTGCAAAATTTGGCTGAGATGTTCGCAGCTGCGAGTGCTATCTGTGAACTGCGTTTTTTCACTGAGCCCGAGGGGTGGTTCAGGACCCCTTCAAGGCAGACGTACGATGGGGACACTTCTTGAACATGACACCTTACTTGGCAGGCTGCATGAGGAAACGAGATAACAACCCAGACTTCTGCAATATAATCATTTGGAATTGGGTTTATGGTTTGGTAGTGGGGCCCCCTGTATATCTCGCACTATTTACACAAAGTTCATAGGGTTTGACTTATTCGTGCAGTACTTTTCTTCGCTGTGTGCATTTGACAGGGGTGTCACGTCCCATATCATTAGTGTGACTACAGACACAAGTTTGCTGACTATCAAGAATACCTGCTTTTGTGCTTTCAGCATATTCTTGCTTCCAACAATACTATTTGGACTTTCAGCTTCTTGTAAATGATTAGATGGGGTTGAGCCAGTCTTTCTTGACACCTTCTCTGATATATTTTTCAGTGTACAATATTTAGTTGCATTTTGTTAATGGGAAAATGGTGTCTGGTGACACTTCCGATGACTAAGCAGGTTATGACATGGACACTGCAAAAAAAAAAGAAAGAAAAAAAAAAAGCCTAGACTTGTCTTGCATGTCCCATTCTTCATGCTACCGTAAACATCACAGGTTAACCAGCTGTATCAGTGCTTCGTGCTCACAAGCTTTTTTCCGTATTGCAGCGGCGGCATTCAAGGCGGGAAAGATCCAGTCCTCCCAGTACCAGGCCAAGCCTCTAACCGGTGCCATGATTCCTCCACCAGCAGCGCTACAACGTAAGTCACCTGCTCAGTTTTAACCACCACATGGTTAAAATTGATCCGGAGTCCTCCCACTATGGTGTGTCTCATAATGAAATTGTGGTTCTTGCACGCAACACCCACAAATGTAATTTTTAGCCTGTCATTCTCTCTTGCAAGTTTGTTAATTCACCTTGAAAGAAATATAGTTGCAAATACAAGGAAATCTGCCTTTGTATTGCGTAACATCCCTCTGCAATGCCACTCTAGTCTTCAATGAAGCGTCCAACCATTGACACGTGTCATTGCCTCGCTGCATGTCTTGAGCTGCATAACATGCTCCCACTATTCCAACGCTTAAAAACCACCATGGCGCAGGAGCTGACAAGTTCAAACTCTCTCGAGGACATACATTTTCTTGTTGACCCTGGAAGTTGCCAACTAGTATTGTGACTCTGTGAGAACTGTCGAAGTCCGAACATTTAGGAGCCCCAAATAACGGATTTGGCCGATACTAACTATATTTTTATAAAAATGACCCTGTCAGACAAGGGGCCAAAAAAAAAAAAAAAGCTCAACATCTTTGTGCATTAATGACTATGACGTTAATGACTATGCTATCTTCATGAGCTTTGTGAGCATAGTCAGATAGCGCGTCCTTAACTGCAACTTATTGTGGACAAACCTATGTGGCTGACCATGAGTATACCTGTATAATGCCTATCGTTTCGAAAAAACTGCGAGCACTATGCTCTCGAAGGAATATTGCAGCATCCATTGTTTGCAGGCACTCTACTGCACCATCATGTTTTGTGGTCAGCAGCACACATTGGAGGCATGACAGCTCTATGTTTAGTTTTATCGAAGTGTTTTCGCATAACCTTCCGTATACAGCGCCTGCAAATCAGTGCAAACAACTTGGCCCTTTATAAAGCTTCTCGTGTTGATTTTAGCAACTTTTCCGTGGCACTCGCTAATCTTGGGTCTATCTGTTATGTTCTTTTGCAGCGGGTCCTCCGCAGCGTATGCCACTAGTGGGGCCACCCCACATGGGACCCATGCCGGGCCCCATGCCAGGACCTATGCCAGGCCCCATGCCTATGATGGGACCCCCTGGACCGATGCCCCCCAACATGATGATGCCAGGTGAGGAGCATGTCTCTTATATCAGAAACCCATACGCCGACTTCAATCCCATTAATAATTTCACGAAAGCAGAAAGCTGGGCAAGGTGGCAATTGTACTTTGGTTCGAGGTACGTTTACCGAACATCGCTTGTATTGTTACTTATTGCTTTTCCGCATGAGTGCCGAATGCCATTTGTTAGTCATGGCAGTGTGCATCCGTTCTTTGCTTTGTCCCATTTTTGAACGCTGTCTTCCAAATGAGAACTTTCCCACAGAACTCACCATAATAAAGTAATGGAAGCACTAGGGATTATTGCCATTTTCGAAGATTGTTGAGTAAAACCATCTTTAGCCTCAATTACTGACTGAATTTGGCTTCGATAATGGCTGCATGCTCGGATTAGGTGGTGCTTGTTGGTGTTTGGCTGTTTGTAAATTTTAGCAAATGTGTAGCATTGTGTAGATTTTTTAAAGTCTCCCTTTCAGTGACGCACCCTGTGCATAGCTGTACAGCAGGTTTATAGTGGGGAACTAGAATGCCGCATTGAGGATGGCGTTGCCGCATACGCTCACAGACAGCCACTCTTGGGTCGCACAGGCCCTGTGGGAGAAAGCAAATCCATTACCTAAGAGCGCCGCCAAGTGACATTTGTCTACAGAAGGCTTGTCTGTTGACCCTGCCTTTTCAGGGTTCTCACTCATCATGGCCTCAACCTGCTGGAGAAACTCTTATCGCCTAAATGGCATCTGACCATTTGCAGCGCTTATCACCCTATGAGTAATTGGCTGTAAAACAGTTGTCTCATCTCCAAAATAAAAAAGGATTTGGCAACATTTAGTAAGTGACTACCTCGAAGTCGCCGTGGGCGACTTGTAAGGTGACAGTGTACAGCTTCTTTTCCTGTGTCAGACTGGAAGCTGATGCACAGGAATAAATTTGCTTAACAGATGTAGAGGGGTTAGTGAAGATGAAGATAAGCACCTATACAGATGGAATGAGAATGTTCACTATGGCAATTCAAAGCTGTGTTCCCAAATACAGTAAAATCTCGGTGATACGAATCTCGCGGGGTTGCATGAAATATTTGTATCACCCGAAATTCGTATCTTCAAAACATACACAATATCAAGAAAAATGAATTTATTTTTACCAGAAAGGATTTCTAATAGGTGGAACCCCATTGATAACTTCCTCGCCGCTGCGTTTTCCCGGCTGCTACGTCGGGTTTTCGTGGTCCCGACCTAAATCCTATTGACTGCCATGTATGGTTGAATCTTGATAATTCGAACTCGAAGGTGCCCAAAAATTTGTTCGAATTAAAAGGACTTATTTTTGAAATATTCGTGCATCATAGCACGACGGTGCGATTTGTGAAATATCTCGGCGCGCAAGCACATATCGAGTGAGGGCCACGAAACTGCCTGCGTCGGCCAACGCTCGCTTTGCGATAACGGCAGAAAACGAAACTTCAGGGAGCGGGCGGCGCAGACACGGCGAGACGAGAGAGATTGTGGTTGTGAAGAGGAAGAGGCTACACGGCGATGGGCGCGCGCGGGGACCGTCACAGGTGAGGGAGAAGGGCGGCAGGGAAGCGGATTTGGCCTTGGCAACTGTCGCCTCGGTGGCTCCCCTCGCCCTCTCTCTCCAACACCCTCGTAGCCCCCTCACCTTCGACTGTCTCCGTGCGCGCGCGCCGCTCCCGGCGGCCCGGCGCCAACTTAGCCCGCACCCTGAAGTTTCGTTTTCTGCTGTGGAAGCGAGCATTGGCCAGACTGGGCCTCCGCCGTTGCTTCCCTCTGTGCTGCAGCCGCAGCGTTGGCTCAGACGTCAGCACGTAAACGCGTGTTCTGGCGCCACGCACAAACGGTGACCTTGCCGTGATGCCGCATTTTTTATTTTTTTCCTCCGCGCGGCGTTGAGGGGTCTTGCTAGACCGTATTCTAGTACACTCTAGTCTCGCATAAGCTTTTGCTCAATGGCGGTGTCAGAGCAATGACGGTCGGAGGCGCCGCCACGTGATTTGGCGTGCTGCTGAGAGCATTGTCAGTGCGCGGTATGTTCGAATTAACCATCGCAAATGCTTTCGCGTTCGAATTACCGAGCGTTCCCTGTGATACTTCGCCAATCTAAAATGTTCCTGCATGTTACGTTGCATTTGAATGTCGCGGTCACGTAAATTTAGCGGTGCAGCCAGCTTGTACATTGCACCAAGCGACCGATGTATTGCAACAAGTGACCGGCATGTTGCAGATACGACGCACCCGCGCGGGTGCCGTATCCTGAAAGCAATCTGCAACATACGCAAAGTGCGCGCCTGCGTGAACCTTATCGTCAAAATGATCTGCGATGTTGACAAAGTGCGCCTAGTGCCAGCAGCTTCGTATGCGCTGTGCCTTCGACGTTTAGTTCGCGTCGAAGCGAGAAACTGCGCAAAGGTCAATTCGCTCGCTGCTGCTGGTGCGCTGCCGTTGCTTCACCTTTCGGGCGAAACTACGGCTTTTTTATTTATTATTTTTTTTCCGCGGTTCCTTGAAAAACGTATCAACGGGACGTTTTCTTCTTGCCCAAATCGTCAAAGATTGCCTTCTGAAAGGCGTATAAGTGCGCGCACGTGATCTTGGGAATGTTTTCATACGTTACTGAACGCCTGAGCACGTCGAGTGCAGGGAGCGTTTTGACCGTCGGGGCTGCGCCTTGGTCGTCGTTGCAGCAGCGGTCCTCATCTACTTTCTCGCTAAGCTTAGGCTAGGCTATGATGTGGTCCAGTCCGCTCGACGTGGGGACCAACGAGAGATCGCGCAGCATCGTGACGTAGTCGGTTGCTTGGCCACTATGGATCCCGCCAGATCCCGCTGTGCCGGTTGCCCCGCTGGCTCGGCCGCCGCCGCTGTTGCTCACGCGTTCGTATGATCCGCAGCGGCGCGGCAACACGTTCGGAACAGCCGATTTTTTTCGTATTGTGAGCAATTTATTTCGGCCGGGGAATGTTACTAATTCGTATCACATCGAAATTCGTATCAGCCGGGTTCGTATCACCGGGGTTTTACTGTACTTTGCACACCTGGTGTGTGGCATACCAGTGCAATCTCAAAGAATTTTCTTCTTCTTTTCAGGCATGAGGCCACCGATGGGGCCCATGGGGCCCATGATGGGACCGATGGGGCCAGGACCCGGGCCCATGCGACCACCACTCGTTGCTGGGGCGCCAAAGAAGTGATTTTCTGCCATCACAGGTGTGCTGCTTCACGCCAATCCATCTGTACATACCAGGGACTCTTGTCACTTCATCAGCAATCACACAGCACCACCTGCGTGCCAAGGGTGTCATTGTTTGACAATAAAGGGTTATTTTTTTTTTTTTTTTGTTTACAGCAATAGCTGTCATGGTCAAACTCTCTTGGGATGTGTTGGGAGTTAGCTCCTGTGTCTGCCACCATCGTGTAATGTATTCATGCGTATAGGTTCGCGTGCACGATGGGAAAGAAGAAAGGATGCACAAGACGAAGTGCTAACTTCCAACGGTGATTTATCTATGGAAACAGCAATAGATATACACCTCTGCAACAACAAATGACACGCATGCTTGCATTGCCTTCTAAGAAATTCCACTTTATTGTAAACCAGCACACGAGGGATACTCGCACAATCTTGCCCAAGCCTTTAAGGGACACTAAAGGCAAATACTAAGTCAAGCTAAAGTGATGGAGTAGTGCTCGAGTATCTCTAAGGCATCAATATTATCGCGAACAGAGCCTTAGTAATCGAGAAACTGCGGGAAATGCAGTACATGTTTAGAGACTCCCCCGGCACATTCAAGTACTTGCCCGATGACGAAGGCACTACTCATTAAAATTATGTCACTAGTGCTCAACTAATCATTATAAGAACATCATTTTATTGCATTATAAGACGAAAGAAAATGCTACTTGACCTGTTCTACTTCATTTTTTTTTAAAAGAACTAATTGACATTACACCGTTGACGAAGCAGGTGGTCGATAGGTTTTGTTTTCGCTCGACTCTGCGCTTTCGCGTTTCGGTAGTTCCGGTAACGCATAGTGCTGCACTGGTGTTACTGGCTCGTGAAACTCGCACAAACTGCAAGTAGCAGAGAATTAAACTTCCATGTGATCATAGAATAAAGCGATGTCGCGGGATGCCCGAACGGTCCACGCCGCTTGACCAAAAGCAGCTGCAGCGGCGCATTGTACCGTCCTCTATCGGGTGCCATTTTACTCACCGACGGCAGCAAAAGGGGGTGATGGCGTATCTAATGTCACCACTCCCTGGTTGGTGTGGCGGGAGATTTGAATTTCCGTAAAGGTATTCGGACCCTTCAGATGCAATTTTTTCGTAAACTAAGTCTTTTCTTTGCACGAAACAAGCGTTGTGAGGTTTCTGGAAGGGCATTTAAACAGTCCATGTAGATTTAGTATTTGCCTTTAATGTCCCTGTAAAATGATATCGGCTTTAACAATTTGGTAAAGTCTGTGCTCCCCCTTTCATTCTGCCCATTCCTAGGTTGTTTAGGCAGGAATTGTGATCAATTGTTTCTGCAACACACATGAAAAGTTTTGTGCACATGAGATTGCCACTAGCCTAGGAGACCAGTCCAAGAGGTTGCCTGATGCCAGGCATGCAATGAATGTTCAAACAGCAGTTGTAGAGTCGGTGCTTAGAAGGATGCCTTCCTCGGTAAGTTTGGTGCAGCCCCACTTAGACAAGCAGAGGAAAAACGTAGCAGTTAGTCCTTGTGTACATAAGGTTTCCCACATACTAAAAGTTTACCATTACTATGACTTCTGGCAATCCACAACTGTTGACAAGGAGCTTACCTTTACACTTGCTTTGTGCATCAAAAGCCATAGCTGCAGAATCGCAAAGTTGTATGGTTAACACGATTTTTCAGGCATGTGCGGTCTAACTGTTCAGTGTTAAAGGTAGGAGAGACTGTTGGTCCATCCTTTTTGGAATTGAATATCCTGCACCCGGAAACAAGTTAGTGCTATTGAACCCACATATAACGAATTATGGTGTATAATGAACAGCAGTAAAATCCACTTGAATGTTTTTTGTATAAAATTTTTATTAAATGCAAAGCATTTCTTCGCTAACATTTGCTGCTTTGACAGTATCTATCTATCTATCTAGCCACCTATGTCTTTGTGCTCTCATGGTCGTTTCGTTAACTTGGTATGTACCAAAATTGGCATACTATGACAAGAATATATGACGAACATAAATGATATGTCATGACATGCGTGTCACGTGGATCATGAAGCAGCTGCCTACGTCTTGATCCCTTGGTCATTTTGTTAACTTGGTAGGTACCAAAATTGGCATAGTATGACAGGAGTGTATGACAAACATAAGTGATAGGTCACTACATGCGTGTCATGTAGTTCATGACAATGACGAAGCGAAAAAGATTAACACTCAAAAACCACTGAAATGGGTTCGGAAGTGGGTTCTAAGTGAAAGAAACACTAAAGGATGGTAGAAGTCATAGTCATGACCATGACTGAGCAAAAATGACAATGACTCGGCGAAAAAAGATTAACACTCAAAAATCAATGGAATGGCTTTGGATGTGATACCAAGTGAAGGAAAAGGCTAAAGGTTGATGACCGAAGCCTTAGTCATGTGCATGACTAAGGCTTTTGCCTTAAGGTCTCTGGTGCAGCTAAAGGGACTCCTGAGGACTTATGACACGAATGTCATGGACATGCGTGTCGTGTAGGTCATGAAAGAGCCGCCTACATCTTGGTGCTCTCATGGTCGTTTCGTTAGCTTGGTAGGCTCCTCGCACATTGCGTTGCATAACATCGATTTCCACAGGGTGTGGGATCTGCCGGTTTTTTTGTGCTTGGAATTACCTATATACCGAACTTTTTTGTTCCTTCAGATTCGATATATCTGGGTTCGACTGTATACTTACTGCAGAGGCCCTACGCAGCAATGTTGGCTATGTAATATATTAAAAGGACACTAAGGGAAATATTAAGTTGGGCTAGATTGCAATATTAAACTTCTGTGAGAGTGAATGCATCACTTGGAGTGAGAACAAAGCCTTTTTAAGCGAGGAAATGATGAAGATGGAAAATCGGAGTGGTGTCACCTGTCATGGAGTATGTACCTCTCTCGTGTGACGTGTGTTGTGGCAGAAGGGCACCTGGCGCCTGTTGCGGCCTGCTTGGCAGGAGACGAAGCCAAGGCAGGTGATGCAAGGAACGCCTCTGGTGCCAGTTGAGAGAGGAGTGGCTGATTCGCAGATAGCAGCAGAGGTGGTGACATGGATGTCCTGCCATGGCCTCGGTTATGGCGTGGGCGATTCAAATTCAGGAGCGGCAATACCAGTGATGTGATTGCTGCTCCAAACTGCTCCAAAAGGTGTTTTCTGCTATTTTAAAAACCAACTAATCTAACCAGTGACATCATTCATCACACGCACTTGTCATGTATGCATATGGAGGAAGTAAAATGTGGGTACGAGAGTAGGGCTGCTACATGCTTGAAATGTGGCTGCAGTCAGGGCTGAAATGGCGCTTTCAAAACTAAGAGGTGAGAGCACACAACTTTCTTAATAAACGCTATATGGAAAATCGTTCTGCTGGTACAGCAAAGACTTTTCACGATGTGGCTTTCCTGTGGTTTGGTCAAGGGGATGCATGGTGGTAGAAAATTTTGTTAAATGAGGGCAGGTTGTTGTACATGCTACTGAGCTTGTTTCTCTTCGTTGCACTGCTGCCGTTTTGCTGTTTTCGGCTGGTGTAGCTTAGCGAGCGAGCATTGCACACTCCTAACGCTCTTTCGTAGTCGAGTTCCCCGAATTTCCGTCTCTATGTGCACTTTTACAGTTTCCGTATTTTAGCGCCCAGCCTCTTGCAAATTGGAAAGCTAAAGTAGAGATTAGAGAGGTTTGTGGTAATACTATTGTGATGCTGTAGGGGTCATACTATCGTCATCACAGCTTCATCATCTAATTTGGTCGTCATTACTTAGCCATGCATGGGATTCGCATGTTTTAGCGCCACAACTTTATGTTGAGGTAAATTTTTGGAAAAATGTACTTGAAACTTTGGGTAACAGCGCAAACAGACGACCACAAGAAGGGAGACACGTACACACAGGCGCTGACTAACAATGGTTTTGTGAAGGATAGCACACCTTATATATGCCAGAGTGAAGCAAGGGAAAGGGGAAAACATAAAGGTAAATTCGTGCCAACAACGCAGGCGCAATGCAGCCAACCAAGCGCAACAAGACGTAAACAATTATTTTTCTTTCTAATCTGAACCCTCAATAGCCGCATCCAGAAGATAAAATTCAGCATCAAAGAGAGTAAGGGAAGGGTTGCTGAAGCACTTGCTACCGAACTTCCTGATGTGGTAGGCTTCTAAACTGATGCGCGCGGTTTTATCACTGCTCTTTCCTAGAATCGTCGTCTCTTTTAACCGGGCCACACAATCAGTGCACTTGCTAACGTGCGCAACTATATGTGTGTATTTGTCATCTTGTTTTTTTCAGTTTTAGAGCGTGTTCCCCTAAACGGTCATTGACACAGCGACCAGTTTTGCCAACGTAAAACATCCCACAAGACATGGGAATGCAATACACCACTCCAGTGGAACATTTGACGAACGGCGGTTGGTGGTTCTTCTGGCATCCACGTTTACTGGTGTTGCAGATACGTGGGCACAACTTTCCCAGCTTGTTTGGGGCAGAAAAACAAATTGGCACGCCGTGCTTACTTGCCACCTTCTTCAGATTGTGGGAGAGTTTATGGATGTAGGGGACCACCTCAGGTCTATGTGCCTTCCGGTGATCCTCCTCCATTGTACTTCCCGTTTCGTGCTTGAATTTTTGAAGGAGGGTTTCAGAAACAGCAGTCAAGACCAAGACTGAGAACCCTGCAGCCAAAAGACTGCTTACCTGATTGTTAAAACTGGGTGTCATCTGATGTGGGCACGATTTCTGGAGAGCCGATTCCATACACATCACTGCTATTCCTCTCTTAATTGTCTTGGAATGTGCCGAGTCATAGGGCAGCAGGGCATCCTTCTTAGCCCGTGGGTAGTGTCCCCAGCAAACGTGTCAATCGCAGAACGTGATTTTAAGGTCTAAAAACTGTAAAATTGAAGAGTCCGGAAGTTCGTGGGTGAAACGCAACCAACGTCCATGTTTGCTAAAAAAAGATAAAACTTCACCTACAATAGAGGAGGAGTAGGTGGAGGCGGGCAGCTTTTTTAAAAGCACTAAAAAGTCGTCAACATACATAAAGGTTTTTAAAACTGGCCCCCATTAAACACCTGTTCTAGTGTGTTGTCCACCTTGACCAGAAAAATGTCACAAAGAATAGGGGCTACGCAAGACCCTATGCAGATGCCATCACGCTGCAAAAAAGGCTGATTGTCAAATATAATAAAAGTAGAATTCAAGTAAAACTGCAATAAAGACAGAAAATTATCAACGGACATGCCGGCGGTGTTCTGGAAGGATACGTCACCGTTATCTTCAATGCACTCTTTGACACACACTAGCAGTTGATTCTGTGGGACAGAATAAAACAAGTCCTGCACGTCAACAGAAAAACCGAAACCAACATGATCATTTCCCTCTAAAAAAACTGTGCTACTGCGGCTGAATTTTTGACAAGAAATTGGTCGTTCACAACAAGTGTCTTGACCTTCTTTAACAAAATCTGGCTGACGCACTTCTGCCACGATCCCTCTTCACTAACAATAGTCCTAAACGGAACTTCGGGCTAATGTGTCTTGGTTGTGAAAGAAACCCTCAAGCTGTTTCCTCTGCTGTTGGAAATGTCTCTGGCAAGCCTGCCGAGGTCTAACTGCTTACAAAACTCGACAAACTTGGTTTTCACGTGCACTTCACATTTCTTCACAGGGACAAAGTTCTTATTAACCGCTGCCAACGCTTTTTCATTGTAAATTCCGTTGGGTGCTTGTTTCCTATTGGGCTCTCTCCTTCTGTAATCTCTCTTGCGTCTCTCAAAGGCAATTTTTCCACTTGGAAATATGCATTCAGATGCTCCAAAAGCTTGCTTTTCTGCTCCAAAACGCACTTTCGGCTGCTCCAAAACGGCCTCGGCCAATCACGTCACTGCAGTACGACATTTGGTGGCAGTTTTCTTCATTACCAAGTCATATATTGGCGCCCAGAAAACAATGATAGACTTCCAGACAGATAAGCTATCGAATTAATATTTTCCTCTAGTGTCCCTTTAAGAAAACTAAACTACAAGAAACCGTTATATTTACAGACTCTTCCAAGTATTGCAACACCTTTAATGTCACTCCATAAACAAAAATCCTCTATTCAGTCAGCCTTATTCAGTCCCATGGACATCTAACCAGCAGGTAATTTGCTGGATCTTAATGCTCACATTTACCGCTAAATTGCCACTGAATTTCTGTTATTTTTTAATGCAGTTAGCATTCTATGGTAACTTCAGCCACTTTTTTGGTTGTCTGTCCGCCCCTAACCTCTTTCCTGCCAATTTGGGTCACCGAGTAGACCCCGGTCCAACGGGTAGAGCGTCAGGCTGTTGCGCTGAGGGAACCACATTCGAAACAAATCATAGAACCAACTTGCGTCACTGAGTATGTCACACTATGTGCCACTTTTCAATGAATGTTTTTCACGCTAACATGGGTCACCGAGCCTGTGTTTCTGAATACGTGCCGCCCTTCAAAGAACCTTCGGCGCCGTCTTCGGTAACTAGGTATGTGCCACTTTTCAATGAATAATAAAAAAAATTTCACGGTACTGGGCGGTACTGAACCCGCGTAATATTCAGGCAATCTCGTCTAAATATTTCTTTTTTACGTACATGTGTCACGTGGGGACTTAGCGGCGGCGCTGACAGATGATGCAGCGTGTCCAGAGGGGCGCGCAGCCTGGCTGCATACACGCCTCTTTATTGACGCTTTTAGCGGAGCAGTTTGAACCAGAGGAACAAGATGGCGCTTTTGGCGGCGCGCCATACGTTGCCTCAGCGAATGCGCACGAATACGAAACCATTACTGCTGCTGCCCTGCTACTGTGCGATCAGCTCTCGTAAATGCAACCGGATTTTCACTTATGCGCTGCGCCCAATTCAAGCCGCAAAATGCGTAACGATAAATGGAAGACGTGTGCGGTAGTTAGCTGCAAAATTAGTGATTCGTATACAAAGAATGCGAGTTTAAGGAATATATAAGGAGCGGAAACAACCTGTGTCGCCGCTGCTCCATAAGGACTGCCTGTTGCCGGCCCTTCGCGCGCGATGCACGGCTTTCCTCGAGGATACAAAAAGACAATTCATCCGCCAGCGCTGTATAGCTAACCACCAAAGAAAGGACTTCAACTCCGGAACATCGGCACTTAAGAGAGTACCGCTCATTACAAAAGGAAGTAGCGCCGCTTACTGGCATAGTAAGTTTCTCGCACATAATCTACACACATCCACTTCACTTACCCGTGGTACTTGGCGATAGAGTGGGCATAGGGTTGCGTGTGAGTTGGTCTAGATGTGTGTAGGTAACGTGCGAGAAACTTACAATGGCAGGAAGTGGCGCTACTCCCTTTGCCATTGTTTAACGAGCGGTGCTCACTCTTACCGACGTTCTGGAGTTCTTTCTTTGGAAGTTATATAGCGATAGAACGCTGGCGGATGAGCGTTTTTTTCTTTTTTCTTTTTTGTAATCGGAGAAAGGCCGTTATCGTGAAGGGCCGTTATCGTGAAGGGCCGGCAACACTGGCAGTACTTAAGTAGCAGCGGTCCGTGAACTGGGTCACACGGATTCATTCCATTTCTTAATATGCCAGTCACCATTTTGCCGCCGACTACAGCACACGTATTCCCTCTACCAGTCCACATTTTGCAGCATGAATAGAGCACAGTGCGTTAGTAAATACCCAGTTGGATTTCCGACAGCTTATCGCACAGAAGCTGCGCAGAAGTTGCAACGGTTTCGTATTCGTGTGCTTTCACTGAGGCAACGTGCGGCGCGCCGCCGACAGCGCCATCTCGTTCCTCTGGAGCAAACTGCCCCGAGAACAGGGTCAATACCGCGCTCGAAGCCGCGAGTAATCTTTCCAAATACTTCTTCCGAGCAGTCCCTGTACCAGTACGCTGCGTCGAAAAAAAAAAAAAAAAAGAACTGTACATCCTTCAGGGCGCAACTTCGTCCGGAAAGAAAAGCATATAGAAGAAAAGTCAATCTCGCCTGCACTACATCCAACCCCTTTAATTTCTGGCGCTGCGCCGCTGTGCGCTTTCCCGTCAGGAATGCCACGCATTATATCGTTACGGAGAAGTAGCGGAAGCAAATGCACCGAAAATTGATGACGATTGTCGTTGTGGGGCGAATTTAAACCTCTGAATTGACGGGGACACACCGTCCCCCTCAAAAAAGCGCGCCGAGCCATTGGTTCCTTGTTCCATTCCAGGGCTGCCCTAGACACGTACGTCCCTATATCCTCCTTGGTCCCTAGGCGCTTTCGATGCTGAAAACGCGCGCGCTTTTCAGCGCACGGAAACTGCCGGCGAATAATAACACGAGCCGATACAGGTTGCCGTTACGCGAGCGAACAAACGTAGTACTTTTGCACAGATATGCGTCTCTAAATCGAGGTGACACGTTGATAAGGTGCAGTCGACCTCAAAAAAATTCATTGGGTCGACCTCACGGGAGTCGGTCGTTCCCTAGGGACGAATCTAAGGACATCAGACACCGAAGCTCCGTGCGCAGTGCGCGAAGCAGGCTTGGAGCGACCGCTGCATGCCGCTGCCTCTGTGCCGCTGCTGTGTTACGTACGCTCTCACTGGTCTCACGTCGGTTGTTCCTGTGCGCGTATCTGTATTGTAACTGAACCCCTTTATTCACTTGCTTAACAGGTGGCCTGTTCGTAAGCACTAATGCAGTTTTCGTGCTCGCGAACTTCACCAAATGGACGACAATGGACGGACGCAAGCGCCGGGATTCCGAAACCAGTGTACTTCAGAAGGTGGGTTCGGGTTTGTCAGCAGCGTCGCGGCATAGAGAAATCTCGGTAGTAGTGTGGTGATGCTTTTCCCGACGGCGTACGAACCACGGTTGGAAACATGGAAGTACTGCCAAGTGGTAATAAGACCGTTTTTACGAGTGCCGGCGAACCGCAAAAGGAAGCGGTGGAGCGAGCCATTTTTGGCGCGAAAACCGTAACGGCCTCAGTGACTGCTGTGCTCACGGATTCTTCTCGTCCGGACGAATTCCGCAGGTGAGATTATTTTTCTCTGTACCTTCATTCTATTGCAACCAAAATGGCATGCGACCGAACTGAGCTCACTGCCGTTGCGCATTTGGCTGTCGTGTATGGCCCGACAACAGCGAACGTGGGAACAGCTGGCTGTTCATATTCTAGCGTTGTGATAATAAGCGGATTTTCATTTAACCTGTCGTCGTACTCTTTCTTGACTTTACTATATTATCGCGCTCGCCGCAAAAGTGCGCTACTATCTGCCACAGTCCGAACCTACGTTTTGTTGGGAAGCGTCACATTACTGTTCATCGTTATGGGAAATTTCCCCATTTGCTAGAGCTCGTTTGGGATGCCAGCCGGCGTAGTCACCACGAGCGCATTGTACAGTGCTGTTCTTGGCTGACTAAACGGCACAGAACATGTCCTAGAGTAATTATTGTATGAGACTATATATACAGGGTGTCCCAGCTAAAAGTAGCCAATGTTTTAAAAACGGCGGAGTGGACTAGGAGGCCCAAACCAACTCAGTGGGGTTGAGGATCGCGTGTGTGGTATATTTTTTTTTTCGTTTTGCAAAGTCAATTAATTAGAATACTTACTAATTGCCTAACTTTTTAAATATTGGCTTCACCAAGAAAGAGCCAATACGAAAGTTGTAGATCACATTTAAAATGACTGGCTGAATTGTGTTTGCCATTAAGTACCGTTGATCTAGCGTCTTTAAAGCCCGCGAATTACAAAAACAACCGCGTGATAGCGCCTAAAGTCTCTATATAAGAATGGCGCCACCATTTCAGCGCCCCCAAACGACCGGTCAGAATGCCTTTTTTCGAGACCCACTCGCGTGCCCTGTCGCGATCGGGAGCACAGAGCGACCGGCGGTGATGAAGGTGTATCGCGCTTCGACGTGACGTGACATAAACATATATCGGAATGAAGCCCGAACACGCAAGGCAGGGAAAAAAAAAAAAAAAAAGAAAGCTCGGGCTTGAGTAAATGTTGACCGCGGAACTGTTTTATCGGGAAGGAAAATGCTGTTGTCATGTTCTTCCATTCGTTCGCCATCATATCTTACTAGCGACAGTTGGTGGCGCGTATTCCTTGCAGCCACCGGAAACGCCAAGTCCGTCCTGGAACCGCTGTACAGATACGCCGATTTCGTTTCTTGATCGGTCGCCTTGGCCGCGATTTTGTAGCGAGGCATTATGACTTATTCTACTCTAGTCTTATCATCCATCCACCGCTCACGGCCGGCTGATCCCGTTGATAACGCGAGCGGAACGTCGCTCCGACCACTGACAAAACGCGATAAGTGCGAAAAGGCATTATTCTTTTAAAGGCATCGCTACAAAATACCGGCCCTGGGAGCGCTGAAATAATGGTGCTATCGCCCGCTTGTTTTTGTATTTCACGGTCTTTCTTTAACGGCAATTACAAGACGCTCCATCAATGATACTTAATTGGAAACACTTCAGTCAGCCATTTTTAAATGTGATCTACAACTTTCGTATCGGCACTTTCTTGGTGAAGCCAATTGAATATTTAAAAGGTTAGGCAATTACTTTGCCAAACGAAAAAAAAAAAAAAATACCACAGACTAGGACACGTGATCCTCGGCCCCACTGAGTTGGTTTGAGCCTCCTATCACACTCCATAGTCAACATTGGCTACTTTTAGCTGGGACACCCTGCATACATGCTAAATACGGTCGGTTTGACGCGCTTGTTGGCGTCGCCGTCTACCCTCATACACGCTTGGCATATGATGCAAACTTTTCTTTTCCGCTACCCGAGTTAAAGACGAACTGACACAAAACTTTGCTCTCGCTTTTCTTGCTCTCTTAGATAGCCGTCAACTCCGTAATAGCGGTATGACGCATCAATCCCTCGAACGTGCAGTAATGTGACGAATTCGAAAAGCAAGCCAAACCCGTAGCCGTACGTCACGAAAATGGAAGGAAGGAAAACATTTATTGGGTCTTGCAAGTTGTGAGTTTCCTCGCTAAGTGGGCTGCTCCCACGTCGGGACTGGCATGCAGGCAACTAGAGCCTTTTGGCCGCGTCGTGGCAAGCGCACGAATATGGAGGGGTTTCTGTATCACTACATGAGTCGGTGCAATATAGTCGAAAGCCGCATTACGATTGCCTCGATGAAAGCTTGGGACGACGGTCCATGCGACGGCGGGGAAATGAGCTTATCATCCCATCTGCGATGCGCAGAAGCTCAGCGTGAAAAAGGAAAGAAAGGTTTATGCGGCGTGCGTCCACACTTTGGCAAGACGCGGTCACGTGCGGCTTGGGAACATTTGACCAGGCTGACCGGCGCGTACGTCAGCGGTTTGTGACCTCCGATTTTTGTGACGTGCAGAGATGACTTGTAAATAAACCCTACGACAAGGAGCCGCGTTCCACTTGACGCGCATTTTGAAATGGTCACCTTAAAAGAACATATGCAGGGTGTCCCAGGTACATAGGCGGAAAGTTTTCATTTTTCCGGAGGGGGCAGCTTTCCGAAACCTACCCATGTATATATAGGTACATATATATATGGGTAGGTTTATATATATATATATATATATATATATATATATATATATATGTATGTAATGTATATACACCTTTTGCTACCAATTTTTTACTTGTCGCTTTATGGCGAAACAATTATATCGACACTCCAGGCAAATTTTCGTTGTTTTAGTCGCCGTGATGTTTCGTATTAAATCCAAAAGCCATATAAATGAGCGACCCGGCCATACACTGTGGGTGCGGGAAAAAGCACGTAACAGTGAGCCGAAAAGGATGGCGGCTTGATGGGCATTATCTTCCCACGCGCTCAATATTCGGGTTAGTCACGTAATCAAACGTGAATGGGAAGGAGAGCACGCGTCTTCTCTAGCTCTGCCGTAGGTGTGAATGACTGTGCGTGGCTGGCGCCTATGCGGCCCGCGTGCCATATCTAATTGTTGGTAATCATTGGTGGGTGCAATGATAAAGGGCGAGCAGGGATGGCTGCTAACTTCGTACGCGCTGTCTTCCGTGCCGGGCTGTCTATGCGCGCCCCTAGTGTTGCAGAGTTAAGAGACAGAGGTCGTTGTGGATCACTGACAGAGGGCGTCTGTATAGTGGACATAAAAATAGGCAGATAATGATGATGAATCTAATTTTCGGAGTTGCGGTGAATCGCGCGGCTGTACGAACCGTTCACCTCCGCTGTCGGCGTTCTTCATAATGGTTGCGTTGTTAAAGCGAGTGCTCGAGGTCGTCCAGTGAGGCATTTACAGGTTTACATGGTCTGTGCATTACACTATGCTTGCTATTTTAATTTTAGGTGAATGTTTACTACACTTTATATGGCCACTGTAACTAACGTTTACACTCGTGTAAGGGCCGCATTTTTCTGTTGCGATTTTGACGGGCCTTTCATGGGACCGGGCCATTTGACCTCATTTTTCCAACTACGAAGTGTTCTACTTCGCTATCACTAATACTGCTTCGCCTTCCCGGCCAAACTGCACTCTTTTTCTTTTTTTTTTAGTACTTTGAGTCCGAGTATAAGCGCTGCTGCGCATGACTTCTAGACTTCTATTTATTCTGATTTCGAGTGAATCCGGCTTGGCATCATTTTGGCTACTGAGTAAATTCTATCTATATACAAGGTGTTTCAGCGAACACTTTCAAAAAATTTTTAAGTTTGCCTGTGGCAGATGAGCTCGTCTACTCGAAGAGACGGACATTACTTGCACACAAACTGAAATGCATAATCGAATAATTAACAAAATTAACCAATTAAGTTTTTAGATAATTACCTTAGGCCCATGTTGCAATTTACAAATTCTAGCCGTGGAGTTCGGATCCACCTGGAACTAATTCTCAGGCTGACACCAGTGTCGAGGTATTAATTCTCTAAATTTGCGGAGAAATGCATTGGCGTGCGAGCCACTTTCTTAACAAAACGTCGTTTTATGCACCGAAGCTCAAAAGTATGAATAGATATATAAATTATGGGGTTTTACGTGCCAAAACCACGATCTGATAATGAGGCACGCTGTAGTGGAGGAGTCTGGAATAATTTAGACCACCTTGTTTTCGTTAAGGTGCACCTAAATCTAAGTATACGGGTGTTCTAGCATTTCGCCCCCATCGAAATACAGCCGCCGTGGCTGTGATTTGAACCCGCGACCTCATGCTTAGCAGTCCAACACCATAGCCACTAAGCAACCACGGCCGTTTAGCACAAAAGTAACTGGAACGCCAATGCATGTCTCCACAATGTTCGGGAATTAATATCTCGAAACTGGTGCCATCCTGAGAATTAGTTACTATAGTGCATGCGCCTTGCGAACTACACGGCTAGAATTTGTAAATTTCAACATGGGTCATAAGTTAACACGTTAAAAACCTAATTGGTGAATTTTTACAGCGTAAGCTGTTATGGGCTAATTCCAATAGCCGTTTCGGTTCCCGATGATGTCGCCTCCGACGGCGTACGCCGCCGTAACCGTTATCGCCGGAAATGCGAAAAAAGTACCCGATTCCCGTCGGGATCGACCCGGGCCCCCTGTGTGGGAGCCAGATACCTGAGCCACGCAAGCGCTTGCTATCGGGCAGCGGAAAGATGCCCTATAAGTAGGGCTCTGTATTTTCGGAGTTTATTTTCTAGTGCAAATTCGGAGTTTATCGGAGTTTATTTCCCGTAAATCCCCAATTCTCCGAAATTCGGAGTTAGATTTTGCATTATTCTCAATACTCCAAAATCTTAGATGAAATGATATCTGAACACGAAAACATCAGAACACACGAAGCGTAATTTGTTGTCTGGAAGGTTTGAACGCACAAATACTTGAATACAAAACACCTACGTTTGTGCGTATTGCAAAGGTTGCTGTAATAGACGCAATCATACTTTACGAGGTTGCTGCCACTGGTGGAAGCACGCTCCTTTCGAATGATGATTCTCAGCTTTGAAAATGCCCTTTCAACGTTTGCGCTAGAAGACTCGGCGCGCAGCGAGAAAGCACTGGCCACTGGACAGCGTGAAGCCTCCAAAGCGACAGGGGTCCAACAATGTTACCGATTAATTAGGTCTGATAGTTCGCAATATCACTCGTGAGTTGGCTCATGTCGTCAGTTTCAAGAAACACTTAACTTAAATATTGGCACATAGGTTTCGAACACGCGGAGTAACTCATGCTTCACAGTTAGATTCACAATTTGAACACTATACCAAAACGATTCACTGGTGTACTGCAGTGCATCGAAAAGGTTCCTCTGAACTGTCTGTCTCCACTTTTCAGCGACAGCAGCGTAGTATCCATGAAGATCTGCAACAGTCGTTGAACGGTCATACGTCTCTCGCTCCGTGCGCGACAAGCACATTGTTAAATGTGCGATGGGTGCGGTCTACGATATACTGATGACGTGAGGTAAAGTTTATATTGGCCAAACCGGGGGCCGATGTATCAATGACTGCTTAGAATATGCCCTTTCGAAATAGAACGGAACAGGGTCATATTGGCCGTTAAAATCGGAGTTTACCGGATAAATCCGAATTGTGAAAAATTTTACCGGCGAGTGCTTATCGGATTTTTTCGGATTTATCCGAAAACACGGAGCCCTACCTATAAGGCACGCGCGCAGGGGCAGTCGACCCGAGCCTCCGCCAGTATGGTGGCGCCATCTAGGTAAGGTGCCTGCTAACAGACATGTAAGTTGCAGTTGTAAGGCTTGATCGGGCTCAGCAGACTGCTGTGCAGAGAGCCTTACAAGCCGCAGCTCGCCGTCGATGTCGGGCGGACAGTTCAGATCGTTCTCGTCAAAACGAGGCCAACAGACTGCCGCGAAACCCTGTTGTCCGTGGTGCCCAAATTGGAGCTACTCTTGAGCCGCTCCACTAGCTTACGCTGTGCTGCGTGTGCCGCGCAAGCCTGTGACTTTTTGTTGATTAGTCTATTATGCATTTCAATTTCTTTGTGCAAGTAATTTCCGCCTCTTCGAGTAGACCAGCTCATGAACTAGAATTGTGCTATCTGCCACACGCAACCTTTAAAAATTTTTTGAGAGTGTTCGCTGAAACGCCGGTATTTATGCCTCTTCATACAAGGGGCGATGTTTCCATCCCTAATGTGTAAATGTTGTAAATAATTAGAAGAGCTTTTCTCATTTTTTTTGTCGCCAGTCGTTAGCATTGCCTAATGGAAAGAGAATCAATATTGAGACACTTATCACTCACGTGCTTTTCACACGCCGTTGATGGATGACTCTGCCGAAGGGGTCACTGAAGTCTGCAGGTTTTTTTCAGGGTCAAAAAACCGCGCCAAGTAATTTGAAGTGAGGTGAACATACATCAACATGTTCATTCTCTAGGCATATGCGATCCATTTACGTGGATACCTCCTTCTCTTTAAAAAATATAATAAACTTTGTCCTGCGTATATATTTAAATATATTTGCGTTTTTGCATGGTGTTCTCAGCGGAAACTAAAAAAAAAATGTTAAAATGAGGAAACACGGTTGAGGTAGCCGCCGCTGGTGCTTCTAATGCGCTTGTCTTCCTATTCTCAGGATTTGCCAAAATAAAGCGAAAGTATAGATTAAAGGCGGTGCACGTCCGCGCCAACAATGACGCTGTAAGCTTTTAGCCACAAAAGGAAAAAGGTAGAGGCAACGCAAAAGAATCCTCAAATTATGTGGGTAACGGGTAGCTCCGATAATGACGCTTTATAGGGCATCAGGGGGGGGGGGGGGGCTCTGCACCCCCCCGGGAAAACTCCGGAGGGGGCTCGAGCCCCGGAGCCCCCTCCCCTTTCCGTAGTCGGCGCCTATGCCCACGTAACTTTAGCGCAACTTTAAAATTTTGCAAATGCGACGTAGATGGACAGAACCGAGGTAATGTTGTTTGCCGTCGCTTGGAGATACTTAGATTATTTTTTTTGCATTCCGCCTGATTACATAATTAGCCTTAATAAACTTCTGAAATATTATAGTTAGATTACAAGTGTCAATGAGAAAATTGTAGAGCAACATGAAAGGCTCCCGGTACAGCTTTCTATTGCTCATTACGCGCTACGTAGAAGTGTTTTTCCGAGCGTGAAAGAAGTCCACGAATACACGCGAAGTGCCTCGAGCAGCCAGTCACTCGGCAATTTTGAGTGTATTCGCTGGTTTCTTTCACGCTCGGAAAACACTTTTGTGTATCACGTATTGAGCAACAGAAAGCTGTATCGGGAGTTTTCCATATTGCTGTACAATTCTCTCGTTCACACTTTTTATCCAATTATAACATTATAAAAGTTGATTAACCAATTATGAAAATTATGCAATTAGGTGGAATGCAAAAAATAATCTGAGTATCTGTAAGCCACGGCAAACATTACCTTGGTTCTGTCCAGCTACGTGACATTTGCATATTTTTAAATCTTGGTGCATGATAGTTAAGCTACCCAATATATATCTTGTAAATGCAGCACAATTTGCACAAACTGCTGTGGCACACCGAAGGTTCTCTCTTCCGCTGCGGCTTTCGAGGTTTATTTTACCGTGTGAGGTTCTTTGGACAGCTCGGAAATAAGGTGGGAACCCTTTTATCGAGCTCCGCGTAATATGCCGTCGATATCGTATCCCCTGAAAAATGGTTGGCGCAGACATGGTCGGTAGGCATTAGAGTTCGGTCTGCCCTCAGATTTACACGGCGCCGCTACTCTAGACGACCGCTGTCAGACGACGCTTTGAATAAAGGCACACGCTCCGCACAAGTCCGGTATCCAGAATTGCAGTTCGGAACGAACAGCGGCAGCACGCGCCTTGCCGCCGAGGCTGGGACCGTAGGGAGCCTACATGCAACCCCGTTTTAGGGTGGTGACAACACCAACATTTTGACCGCTATTTACCGCCAAATTTGGTGGGTAGCCATTTTGGTCCCCAGTCTTTCGGCCCTTTTTTGTCACGCTCTAATGTACTCATGTTGGCACGCGATCTATTAAATTCCTTTTATTGCGATATCAATTATATGGACACTCCAAAGCAGATTTCTGCCGTCGGCGTCGCCGTCGCCGTGAGATTCCGTATGACGTCAACGGCGATGAAATCACCGCGCTCCGGACGCTGTATGTGCGACTGAAAGGGCGCGAGGGACGCGCGCTTTCACGGGGAGCGAACGCACGTCGGAGAGCAAACGCGTGTTCTGCGCCGTGCTCCCTGAAGGGCTGCAGAATTAAGCGTTTCTTTCCTCCTTTCCATATATATATAGAGCACGGTGATAGAGAGCAAACGCAACTTTTTCCGTCGCGCGAAAGAAAGGCTGTGGGGGGACGGGAGGGAGGGAGGGGAGGCGACGTTTAGCTGCGGCACTAAATGCGTATTTATATAAAAATGCCGCGCGCGTTCGGTGCGAACGCGGGCAAAACGCCGACGGCGTCGACAACAGTTCTGCGCGTTGCTGGTGCTGCTGCATGTCCAAGTTTACACAGCTGATAAAACTGCTATCTTTACTCCGTATAGCTCTCTACTAATTTGCTATCGCAATTGGTGCTTCGCCTCTCGGGTGAAACTGCGACAAATTTTTAGTTTTGCGCCAATGCACACAAGAAACCTGCATACATCTTTAATATACTAGTTGCATTTTCCTTTTATTTTAACACATCAAACTTACTTTTCTATTGCATGTCGTGCGACACATGTAAACCAACAAGTTATAAGGCACGATGGCGTGCTCGTGGAAGCATTATCTCACGCCAAGAATGTGAACTGCATTTAGCATTGTCGTTGCCTTCCAGTTGTACATAATATATAAAGGGTGCTTTTCGAAGTGTGCTGCAATAAAGACTCTCCTTACTAGTCTGTTTAACTAAAACGTAGACGTGCCATGTACGGCGCTAAGACGCACCATTTGTCTCTGGCTGCTGAGGCCAAAGTTTATTTAAAGAAGTTAATTAATTTCGCGTCACCAAGGGTTGCGGGAAATGTGGTCTGTCGGCTGGTCTTTCGCCATTTTGTGCCCCAGATTTAACCCGCCAATTTAGCTGGCGGCGGCAAGTACCCTTACAAGGGCTGTCACCACCTTAAAACGGCGTTGCATGTAGGGTCCCTATGGGACTGCATTCCGCAGCGCCCTCTACTACGGCGCTGACCGAGCTGTAACCGAGCCGAACATAATCTGGACGCGAGCGGGCTGCGCTTTCGCGCGCGTTGTGGGGAGAGTGTCTGCACATTTCTTGCTTATTCTTACACCGTGCGTGCTAGTGAAAGCGCACGATGGCGAGGGACGTGTTCGCTCCCCATGAACGCGCGCGTTCCTCGCCATCGTGCGCATCACGGGGAGAGAACGCACGGCGGAGAGCAAACACGACTTATGTGCGAGTGAACGCGCGCTTTCACGGAGGAGAGCTTTTTTTGTTTCTCTATGCTCTCGCCTTTTCCACTGTTTGTGGAGCTGCCCCAAGCCCATGGCGGTACAACCTATTCCCAACCCTTCCTTTTCCACGTGGGAGGCCGCTCTTCGGGCCACTTGCTCGGATGACCAGCTCTGGCTGGTGGACCGGGCCTGCCTAGAGATGTCGGCCAGGGGGCTCCCGGACATATAGGGGCCCAACCACATTTAAATAGATGAAATAAAGTTTTTATCCATCCATCCATCCATCCATCCTCTCGCCCGCCTCTCTCCTAACAGTGTCGACAATAGCGTTTAGCTGTTCCGTCACGTAGCCAGCGTTTTGGCAGCGGTTGTGTGCTGTCACACAAACAACGCGCACGACTGTTGTCGACGGCGGCGGCGTTTTGCCCGTGTTCGCACCGAACGCACGCGGTGTTGATGACGTGTGTATGAAGAACGTGCTAACCTTTGCCGTACACCATATGACCGTGTACCGTAGTAACCATAAGGCCATGGTACGTGTAGTCAATAAATAAATGAAAATCACCGGATCATATATATTTCTCATTCTTTAATAGTTCAAATAACCAATTAACCATCTCATCTGAATAGTCCTAATTGGAAATACATAATTCCCACCATAGTACAGCTTCGCTGGTCTTCCATCTCCACACCAGTGTGCCGTTGTCAGATGGGAAGGGGACTTGGCACCCGTAGGTACCGCGCCCCAGAGCGTACATGTACTCATCAACCCAGCATCATTCGGTACATTGACCCCGGCACGCCCCCCTACCCGGGCTGACTGGGTGGGGGGTTTTGGTTTGGGCCAACGGTCCTTCCCGGACAAGGGGGCCGCTGTGGAGCGGCACACACCGTGCTATTTCACGCTTCACACAAACAGCCATGTCGGTCGTCAGGGACACGAGCCCATCAGATCCCTGGATTGCCTCGACGGAAAAGGTGTCAAGGCAAACAACCATGGAGACAACAGAAGCCGTCCGCGGCGCAGCACACTCTATTGCGCCAGCACTGGTTCCAACTCTGTGTTCCACTGAGGCGAACGGAAACACGTGGATCGACTGGCGCATGCTGTCCAGCCGAGTGACCTTAGAAGCATGCATCATAACTTAATGGAAAGCTTTCCACCTGACTCGTCAAAAATCACAGCCGGGCGAGCCCACACTTCGAGAAACTTCTCGCCCGTGTGTAAGGGCTGACCATATTACTGACGGCTTCGACAAACATTCGCGCTGATAAAGAGTTTCTCCATATATCATGCAGAACCGGCGTAGTTGAGCTAGTTCCCCGGTCTTACATCGAAGCATTCTGGCAATTTTTGCGTTAAGAACGAGGATATTGTTTAAAGGAACAGACTTTCTAATGTTCAGGCTGTCGGTCTTTTAAATAAAATGAGTTTATGAGTTAAGGCGTACAAGGATAAAAAAAATGCCGGCAGATCCCACGCCTTGTGGGAATCGATGTTATGCGAAGGAATGTGCGGGGAGCCTACCAAGCTAATGAAACGACCATGAGAACATCAAGACGTAGGCGGCTGTTTCATGACCTACATGACACGCATGTCATGATCTATCATTTATGTTCGTCATACACTCTTGTCATACCATGCCAATTTTGGTACATACCAAGTAGCGAAACGACCATGAGAGCACCAAGATGTAGGCGACTGTTTCATGACCTACATGACACACGTCATGATATTCATGTCATGACCTATCATTTATGGTCGTCATACCCTCTTGTCATGCTATGCCAATTTTGGTACATACCAAGTTAACAAACGACCATGAGAGCACCAAGACGTAGGCGGCTGAGTCATGACTATGCCTTCTACCAGCATCCTTTAGTGTTTCCTTCACTTAATACCCACGTCAGAACCCATTTCAGTGGCTTTTGAGTGTTTAACTTTTTACAGCGTAAGCTGTTATGGGCTCATTCCAATAGACGAGAAAACGATCGCCTGAAGGCGCTGCTGCGCCTCCTGACAGCGCCCCCAATGTGGAAATTTCAAGCAGCGCGGTCGCTCCGCGGTGTTTCGCCCGCGCTTTCCTTCGCTGCTCGTGCTCACGGCGCTCCGTTTTCGACGGCGGCAGTTCGCCTGCTTGCTGAACAGCGATGCAAAGACTGCAGTGCGATTTCAAGACGGTTGCCGACGCCAACAGTTTTTTTTTCGTGGCGGCAACCTCAAGAAAGGGGAGCGTCTGCTTCCACACGTGTGTGGTGTTGAAAAATAGTGGGCGTTGATGTGACAGTGAAAGCCAAGTGCGTGTCAGATGTGTGTATACGACTTCGCGTTAGAGGTACACACTGAGTTCAGTCATTTAGTCACTTTTATTTCTTTATGGTGCAGTCACAAAGCGGTCATGCATGGTTGCAGAAATGTGCAGAGACGGTGACGATTGCGGTTGGTTTCGTTGGTCGCTGGGCGCGCACAAACGGCTGCTCTCAATTGGCCTCCCAGGGAGTGGCATCAGGA
Organism: Dermacentor silvarum; assembly: GCF_013339745.2. NCBI lineage: Eukaryota > Metazoa > Arthropoda > Arachnida > Ixodida > Ixodidae > Dermacentor > Dermacentor silvarum. Next base: position 85,098,922 of record NC_051164.1, read on the forward strand.
CTGTCGGAACAGAAAGAACACATGCATTAGGCACCAATAAGCCAATAAAATTAATTAACGATGTAAGTACTACATATGTGCGTAATGCCTTATATCATGCTGTATAAATATTTAATGTATATCATGCCTTATTCAATGCGAGAGTCATGGCAACTCATTGCATTATTGAGCAAGGTATCTTTTCACTGGTCATGGGAAATCACTCGTACAAACTGCTCCACTGAAATGAACCCAGGTCACGGTAACCAGCGATTACCTTGGGACCAGCAGCACGAGCGCAAGAATTAGCGATACATGCCTCACCAAAGCAAACTAGTTTCTCGTCGGGCGAATGCCTCGCCGCAGCAAAAGTAAGCTCACACCGATGGCCGGCTACTACACGAAACAAAGATTCTTGGCGGGAAGAGTGAAGCAGGAAGAATGTGCAAGGTGGCAATTACTTTAAAACATGCTTGCATATTGTGAACCCAGAAAGCATGGCCAAGCAACAAACATAACGCGCGCGTCTCGGGCAGCTGCTTTGCGATCTGCCGCTTACCGACGCATGCGATGACCGCAGCTAGCATTAAATACGGATTGCCACCACACAAAAGACAATTAACGTGCGGCCCTATTTGTTGCCTGTACAACTAGGAATTTAAGTTGTAGCGTTTGGAAAAAGGATCTAATTATCTTGAGCCAGTCTTTGCCGATCGCGAGTGAACGAACAGTACA